>NW_024377151.1:0-86239 GCF_016835505.1 Polypterus senegalus | reverse complement strand
AGGTATGAACTGGATAGTAAGCTGAATCATTTAAAAAGTGTTCATACAAACAATTTTAAAAGTTTCTTTACTGAGAACTGAAAGTTTAGACCTTCATTGTCATGCCTGTTGGTTGTTTTGTTGTGTTATTTAACATCATTTCTTTGTAACATAATAAATTAATGTCATTAATGGAATTTTCCGTATTGAAGGAGGTTCCAGAAATAATGTCAGAAATGCCATTTAGTACAAAAGTACCATAAAAATAATTTCAAATATTTTCATAGAATTCACTGTAATAGTAGTTAGAGCAACACATTAAAATTTAGTATGGTGTTTCCTTAATCTAAAAATAAGTTATGCCCTGACTCATAAATTATAAAATATTTTTGTTTTAAAAGTAAATACGACAGTAACACTCATAAAGAGAGACTCGGATTCTTGCCTCGTGATTGCAGTAAGTCATATTAATACCGGGACAGAAGACAGATGCGTAATGCTGGGGGCGGGCGAGGACGGCAGGAGGCGTGGAAGGCCGAGTCTGCAACCTGCAGCCGGATACAATTGGGTTTTTCAGCACTTGGTAAAAATGCCGTCAACCCATTCGAATTAGGTCCCTGACTCTCTGCAAATTTAATCACGAGACTGTTTTTAAAACGTGATAATCCGTTAAATGTTAAAAAGACTTTTTTTTTTACATTCAGATGGTTTGAAACTACTTCGCAAACGCATCAAACGCTTATATCAACTTTAAAACTTCTTGCGCTCAGCACAACGATCAACGGGTGCTCGCTGTCTCCGCTACATTCCAAACGAACCATCTAACTCTTTATGGTACTTGATAAAAGCTGTTTATCTATACTAATAAAAGGCAAAGCCCTACTCACTCACTCACTCACTCACTCACTGACTCACTCACTGACTCATCACTCATTCTCCAACTTCCCGTGGGTGGAAGGCTGAAATTTGGCAGGTTCATTCCTTACAGCTTCCTTACAAAAGTTGGGCAGGTTTTCATTTCGAAATTCTACGCCAGTAATGGTCATAACTGAAGCGTTTTTTCTCCATTTACTGTAATGGAGATGAGCTTCAACGCCGAGCCGGAGTTTCAGGTGACATCATCACGCCTCCCACGTGAATCACGCAGTACATAGAAAACCAGGAAGACCTCCCAAAAGCGCTGAAGAAAACATGCATTATATAATTGAGAAGGCAGCTTAAACAATAAGAAGCGAAAGCGAAAGTGACATATACAACCATATTCATGAGTTCTGCTACTCGAAACAAAGCACGCATGTAAACCTACACTTTAAATTAAGTTCATAGGTTGAATACCATGGCCGCTTGTAATTTAGTCCCTGCCTATATAAGGCCAGTCCGTCAGCGGCAATCCAATAGCAAACTGCCACTAAATATTCACGCGGTGAAGGACTGTGCTTATGGAGAGGAAGATGAGATGGTCAGGGTGGTGTTTGACACAAACTCAGCGTAAACTGCGAGAGAAAGTTTTAAGTGCCAGGACTAAGGTAACATTAAATACAGCCATGGACATAGCACGAGATGGCACTAGCACAGCTGGGAACCTTCGATGCATGTACACCGAAGCTGCTCACGGAACTGACGCAGTGCAATAGATAAAAACAACAGTTCCAAAGAGCTGAACAAAACCACCTATTACACAATTGAAAAAGGCAGCAAAAAATATGAAGCGCCTGATACAAGCATATTCATAAATCCAGCTACTGTGGAAACAAAGCACACGTGGTGGAAAAAGTCAATGTCCCGCTAAAGGAAGACAGTGTAAAAAACCCGCAGCATGCAGTGTGTCAGGTCCTCAGATAAAGAAGAAGACGAGCTGTTTATTGATGCAGTAAGAAACGAATCGATGAATGAAACCTGCCGATCTTTACAACGATTGACAAACACGGAATGTAACTTGAATACAAATACATCCTACAAATACGAACCTGATTGAAAGAAATAATGATAATCAAATCCTTGATGACAGCAACACTCAGTAACACTCACAAAACAAATACTGTATATTGACAGTCATGTTACGTTATTTTTAAAATGTTCCCTTTTCTTTTCTAGCTTTTTAATACACTACTGGCAGTGATACTGGTATATATATATGTATATATATATATATACCCCTATCTACATACTCGAATAATGGATACTTTATTCGCCATCAATGATTGTTTGCAGTTTACACTTACAGTGTATTCATTAGATGAACTGTAAAAAGTAACAGCGAGGAGGATGAGGCTGTAGTGCCTTAACTCTATCTGAATTGCGCGATCACATTTGAAAAAATATATCTTTCAAGTTCTATTTAGTCCATATGTGTCAAACTCAAGGGTCAAGCCACATCCGCCCGGCGGTAATTATATCCGCCCAGGATCATTTTATATACTGTATTATTGTTATTAAAGCCCGGTATATGAAGCGCTGGTAACACAATAAACTACAGATCCCATAATGCAGCGCTTCAGCCGCCTTTGCCGAACAAGTTATTATGGCTAGCTCACACGATGCTGAGGAGAAAAGTTGATTCTGAAAATAGAGCCTTTAAAACCGATGGGAGGCTGAGTATATGTTTACTGAACCCGTGGTGTCTCATTTGTGGAGCTGATGTGGCTGTAATTACAGAATTTAATATAAGACGGCACTATGAGATAAAACATCAGGGTAACCTGAATGCAATGCAGAAGACACAGAAAGCAGCATAATTAAATAAGAATCTGACACTTCAGCGGACGTTTTAACCCGTGCACAATCACAAAGTGATTTCAAGTGAAGCTGCTTTTATGGGAGACACAAATGCACCAGTTCACCTTGCCTCACTTTCCCTGTTGCCAAGTAATGTTAAACCAAGTCGTCACTACGGTGTTCCCAAATACGCACTTTGCTGATAAACTGAGCGCACTGAGTTTCGCGGCGCTTTGGTGACTTTGAAGAACAAAAAGTCCGTCTACATGCGGCTCGAACCTTGTGCATGTTTGGTAGCACATATCTGTGTGAAGCTCTTCTCAGTGATAAAGACTAACAAAACAGCACACAGGAGTCGCCTCACTGATGAGTACCTGCAATCCATCCTGAGAATCTCCACAACACAGAACCTCACACCAAACATAAACGAACCTGTGGCCAAAAAGATGCCTAGGCGTCCAGCTCTAAAATGACATATGAGCAAAGACAACTGAATGATTTGATTTGTTATTGCTGAAAGGAACACATTTTATTTATATTTCCAGGTTTTGTTTTGCAGCATGTTCATATTTGAATTTGTATAATTTTGACAGGATATATTTTTATGGAGAGCAAAATCTTTGGGATATTTAAAATCTAAGTTATTTTTTTATATAAAATTACATAAGAGTAAAGAAATTTGAATGTTTGTTCTTTTAACGTTTACTTTATTTCTAACTGTATAATTTAGACAGGATATATTTTTATGGAGAGCAAATATTATAAGTTGTTTAAGGTTTGAGTTGATTTATTCACATAATAATATTCCTGTCTGTTTTACCATTCCTACCAAAGATATTTCTGTCACTAAATAAAAATTCCTTCTATTTAAAATTTAAATAGAACTTGAACAAATACTGATAGTTCATAATATCCACGCAGACTTGCACGTAAGAGCGGAGTCATCCGTTTAACAAATGCAGCGATTGCACTGATACTGAAATAGCTGTGTGTGTATATATGTAGATATGTATGTATATGTATATATATTTTATATATGTGTGTGTGTATGTATGTATATATATATGTATTTGTGTGTATGTATGGATTATGTGTGTGTGTATATGTATGTGTATATATGTAGATATATATGTATGTATATGATGTATATGTATCTATATATATGTTTATGTGTGTGTGTGTAAATATATATATATATATATATATGACAACAACACTCATCACTACAACAGTGACAAAACAATTACATTGACAATCATGTTACGTTATTTCAAAATGTTTCCTTTTCTTTTTCATTGCTTCTTTAACACTACTTCTCCGCTGAAGCCTGGTATTTCTCTAGTCTATACTAATAAAAGGCAAAGCCCCTCACCACTCACTCACTCACAGACTCATCACTAATTCTCCAACTTCCGTGTAGGTAGAAGGCTGAAATTTGGCAGGCTCATTCCTTACAGCTTACTTTACAAAAGTTGGGTGGTTTCATTTCGAAATTCACGATAAGGGTCATAACTGGAAGCTATTTTTCCCCATATAATGTAATGGAGTCTTGAGTTGAGATGGCGGCGGAGTTTCGTGTGACATCATCACGCCTCCTACGATATACGTAGAGCACAAGGAAGAACTCCAAACAGCGATCAGCACAAAATGCCATTTCACAATTGAGAAGGCAAAAAAACATTATGAAGCAAATGATGCATACAAGCATATTCATAAGTACAGCTACTGCGGAAACAAAGCGCGGAACCGTAAGTTTATATTAAATTAAGTTCATAGACAGGCTGCCACTAGCGTTTGTAATTTAGTGCCTGCCCATATAAGGCCGTCCATCAGCGGCAATCCAATACAAACACTGCCGGTAAATATTCACGGTTGAAGGACTGTGCTTATGCAGAGGAAGATGAGATGGTCAGGGTGGTGTTTGGCACAAACTCATTGAAACTGCGAGAGAAACTTTTAAGTGCCGGGTCTTAGCTGACATTACACGAGATGGCACCAGTACAGCTGGGAACCTTCGATGCAAGAACACCAGCTGCTCACGTGAACTGACGCAGTGCACAGATAAAAGCAACAGTTCCAAAGAGTGCTGAACAAAACCGAATTACACAATTGAGAAGGCAGCAAAAATATGAAGCGCCTGATACATAGAATCATATTCATAAGTGCAGCTACTGCGGAAACAAAGCACACGGTGGAAAAAGTGAATGTCCTGCTAAAGGAAGACAGTGTAAAAAAAAACCCGTGCATGCAACCGATACGACCCTGATTGAAACAAATAATGATAATCAAATCCTTGATGACAGCAACATTCAATAATACTCAAAAAACAATTACTGTATATTGACAATCATGTTACGTTATTTTTAAAATGTTCCCTTTTCTTTTTCATAACTTCTACTTCTCCACTGCGATACACGGGTATATATATAAATGTATATATTGTGAGCTGGAGGGCTGATCGCACCCCAAATAGAGACAGACGACCCTGGGAAAACCACAAACTCTGAAACACTGACTACACATCCTTGCACTATAACGTGTAATACAAGCCTCGCGGTACTCCGCGACTTATAAGCCTTGCAGCGCCTGTCAGTTTGGGAATTGATTGCCTTTATCTCTCTGCTCCTAGCAGAACTGTTATATCTGACTTGTCATGGAACACGTTTAAGCTCATGTGTTTGCGGTGTCTGAATAAAAATCCTTCTTTTTTTTCTACGACCTTCTGTGTCTCTGTGTAAATCTGTGACCCAAGCGTGACAAGTGGTACCAGGAGTGGGGGGGCAATTATTCTACAATTGAGAAAGAATGCTTGGCAATTAAGTGGGCTGTGGAAGCGCTTCGCTATTACTTGTGGAGACGAAACTTCACTTTGGTAACTGATCATGCTCCACTCCAGTGGTTGTACCGACAGAAAGATACAAACTCTCGTCTAATGAGATGGTTTCTGGGTTTACAACCTTACAGTTTCACAGTAAAGCACCGACCAGGTTCTGAACACGTCAACGCAGACGTGTTATCACGACTAAATGAACCTGGTACAGAGAGTCGCTTGATTCACAGGAATGTGAATAAAGCTGAGGGGAGGTGTGAGCTGGAGGGCTGATCGCACCCCAAATAGAGACAGACGCCCCTGGGAAAACCACAAACTCTGAAACACTGACTACACATCCTTGCACTATAACGTGTAATACAAGCCTCGCGCGGTACTCCGCCGACTTGTAAGCCTTGCGCAGCGCCTGTCAGTTTGGGAATTGATTGTTTGCTTTTTTCTCTCTCTGCTCCTAGCGGAACTGTTATATCTGACTTGTCATGGAACACGTTTAAGCTCATGTGTTTGCGGTGTCTGAATAAAAATCCTTCTTTTTTTTCTACGACCTTCTATGTCTCTGTGCAAATCTGTGACCCAAGCGTACTATATATACCCGATCTACAATACATACTTTAGCATAGACAAGCCACACGCTGTGGCGCAATTGTAGAGTCTTCGCCTCTAACGCCGAGGTTCGATTCCGAGAGGTGTACTGACTATGTATGCGCGCTACCTGATTCATTTTACCTTCACATCTCCTTGGTTTGGGACGTATGAAAAATATTAGGTTAACGCAGGATCATGTTGCGTTATTTTTAAAATTTTCCCTTTCTTAGCACAAGCACAGCTGAGAAGCTTCGATGCATGTACTCCATAACGCGTTAAAAAAAACGCATTTAATCACACTTTCAATTCCAAGCAAACAGGAACTTTTGTCAATGCATGATTTCCTGGTACATCCATTACACTGATGCAACATCACAGCTACAAAAATGTTAGAGTCGGAATAAAGCGCGTTCCTACGACTGATCATTTCGACTTCCCGAGCGAAGCCTTGATAAAAGCCTGGTTTTGTGCACACTGAAAAGCAAGCAAAATTAGATGCATTACAGAAAGTGGACTTTGTGGCTCTTACTGGGGATCATTGGACTTCCGTGACCGTTAGTAATTCTAAATACATCTAATTACAAAATGTTCAATGATCCCACTTTTTTAGCCTAATGTACAAAATAATTTTGGGCAATGTTTGAGTTTAAAGAGTGTGGTCAAATTACCTTTTTTTTTTCTGACTTATTTTTTGAAGAAAAACTGCACTTTATGTTGAAATTTTATTATTTTTTTTAAGACAATACCTTAAAAATGTACTTAAAGAAATTAAAAATCCCCTTTTATTTTTAAGTCCCCCAATTTTAACCAGGGATGATATTTTGTTTCTGTTTTGAATTAAATTTAAGTTTAAAGGTTTTTTTTTTTCAGAAATTAAAACATTTCAGTTTCAAAATTCATGTCCTTTGCTATTTTTACTTCGCCCACTAAAACCTTTTTTAAATTTAAAAAAAAAATTTTCATTTGGGGAAAATTTTAAACAAATCTTTAATCAAGATTAATTCTACACACCCTCAAAAGGGGTTTTAATTTTTTTTTTCACATTCCTGTGAATCCCTAATATTTATATGAGATATATATGGGGATTTGTATATATATATTTTATATACAGTATATATGGATATGTATTTTTAAAGGGTATGTATATATGTGTGTGTGAAGTAAATATATATAACTGTATATATGTATGTGTATAGATGTGTATAATATTTTTTTATATATATATGTTTATATGTATATATTTTTTATATATTTTTCGTTTGTGTGTGTTTTATATAAAATATATATATTTTTATATATATATAAAATATATATATATATATAAAAACCCAGCAACACTATATAAATGACAAAAAAAATTAAAAACCCATTTTTTTTTAAAAAGGTTTTTCCTAATTTTTTAAACCACCCCCTTTTCGGCCATTCTCTGTATTCCATAAAGAGAAACCATTTTTGCCTCGGATTGGGGGGAAGTTTTTTTAATTCGCCTTTGGGGATACGGGGTAAATCTATAATTTTCACAAAAAGCTTTTGGGACAGAGGACAGCGCAATGCGGGGCGCCGGGATCCCCACCGGATGCAATTTGGCTCCCCTTCATCCAATTGCGCCCCGACCATGCACACAAAAGCCCAACCAAAAACATACTCACACATCAGAGCATCTCTTTTTTTTATTTTACCAGGGGTTTTCGGGGAAGAATTATTTAAGGGAAAATAAGAAAAAAGTTATTCAAGGGAAGGCCCCCCATTATTTCAGTTAATGATGTATGTAACTTATAAGATTATAAAGGGCCACGGGTGCCCATCCATTTAAACATCGGGCCCACCACATTTCTATATTTTGGGATATAAATTTAAAATTGCCGCAACCAGGGAATTTTTTTCTACTAAAAAAGGGTTTAAAAGAATCCATTAACTTTTTTTAATTCTATTACCCGGATCCTGCTTTCTTGTAATAACTTTTTTTTGCTACCATTAATACCCCTTTCATCTTAAATTTTTGCTTTGGGAAAAAACTACGCTTGATGTAATCTGATATAAACAAAAAAAATACCCCCTTTGGGAAGCACACTTTACCCCCGGCGGGTCAGTCCCACCCTAATTCTATTCTAATTGACCCCCGATTACATTTTTTACAATTTGGGATCCCGTCACTTTTTAAGAAAAAAATTTTGGGAAAAATTTTAAAAAGAAACACACCACCAAATCTAATAGAATCTTAAATAAATACATAATATATTAATCCATTCCCCAAACCGAAAATTTTTGGATTTTTGCTTAAACCACGAATTAAAGGGTTTAACTAAAAGTAAAAATTTTTTTAAAAAAAGCTGTATATGGCCATTATAAAGTTCACGAACACCCGATTTCCTTTCGCCCTCTTCTTTCACTGAGAAATTTTTCAGGCCATCCCAGACGCCAAAAATTAAAGGTTTCCAGTAACAAGTCCACTTAAAGAGGGAGTTAAAGGAAACGCAAAAAATGATTTCCAAACACAAATCAAACCTGCAGGCGGTGTCGAAAACATTAAGCGAGAAAAAAGGGGGCAGGCCGGAAAGAATTTTTAATTAAGCCAGAGGGGCCCCCAGACAAATCGGAAAGGGGGACCCGCGCCAAAAGTAAAAGCAGAGGGGACAGGGTCGTATGAAAAGTTGCGGTAAGCGCCGGGCGGACGGGTAGGCCCCCCAGATCGGGGGCGAACCCCATCCGGGTTGCACGCGCCCCTGCCTGATTTGTTCTGCGCTTCAATGTCTTACAAAATCCATTTGGATTGGGAAGGGTACTCAGGCCTTGACTTTAAGGGATCAAAAATGGAAGTGATGGTATTAATTAAAATTTTCCCAACGAAAGAGGAAAGTATGACAATCAAAAACTCACTCAACCCCCGTTGTCATCAATGTAACTTCCCCAATTTTTTTCCGGTTATGATCCCTACCGTTTTGGGGGTTCAAACAAAGGTTTTTTTTGAAATAGCCTTCACTGTACTAAGAACAAAGTCTTTTAAAAGAAAAGAAAAGAAAAGACAGGAAGAAATTTTATTAGCCCAAATTATTTGTTTTTAATAAGGGAAGAATTTTGTTTCAAAATTAAAGTTTATGAAATTTGCAATTCAAGTTTTCTTCGGTATTTCAAAATAATTTTTTTGTTTTTTCGATTGTAATTTTGTATAAATATTTATATATTGTTTTCCCGTTTTATATTAAAATCTTTTTTGGTAGTGATTGATATATTCAGTGTTGAAGTGGTCCCCCCCCACGTCCCGGCAACTCTTAAAAAAGCAAAAGTTTCAGGGGAAAACCCCCCCCAGCCCCCCCTCTCCGTGCCAGTGGAATGCTAGTAGATCACCGCCAGTATTTTGGGTTCCCCTTTTAAACTGTATATTTCATTGTGAGATGTTGTTTTTAAAACGCTGAAAGTTATTTTACTTTTTTTAAACGGGATCATATCAACAAAAAACAAATTCCCCCTATTTAATCTGCAGATGTTTTTTTGTGCCCTTTTTTTCATCCCACTGTTTCCCCCCAGAATACAAGCAAATGAACACTTGCGAAATCAGGAGAACAGCATTTTTCCCAGGGGGAAAACCCCACTTTTCCCTTTAACTAGGCTGGTAATTTTTTAAACCAATTTATCAATAAATTAATTTTTTTTGTATTGATAATTATTGGGTTTGATAAGGGCTCGACTACATTTGTGTGAATGAGGCCCTTTTTCAATGTAATTACATTTGACATTTTTTTTTTTTTTCAAAGCAAAACTTCCAAAAAATATCAGCTGACAATTGAATATTAATGAAAAAAAAGGGAAATTGCATAAAACCATTTTTAAACTTGTAATTTCACTTGAGTTTTGGACTTTCACATGTTTTTTTTTTTCCCCTTTTTCATAGGACACCCCGCACCCAATAGTTAAAAGGGCCGGGGTAATTTGATGGTATTTAATTTTTTATAGGCAAGAACCTTTTTTTTGGTTTAGATTGTGGGGGATTTCAGTTCTTTTTCTTTGTTCTCTGTTTATACTTTATCTATCTGCCCAGGAGGCCCTTTATTTTTACCAAGCCCTTTTAAAGAGCTGAATGTCATTTTTTTCCATATGTGAAAAAAAGGGTGAAACCTCTATCAACCGGGGGAATTTTTTTAAAATTTTTAATGTCTAAAAAAGTTCATATAGTGTTACTTTAATTACACCAGTGTGGGTTTTTGGTGTATACAGGAAAACTTTTCTGGATTTTTTTTCTGTTAAATGAATAACATCTTTTTAATTTTAAAAAAGTCGGGGCCAAGAAGATCATGGCAGGGGAACCTTGGGGAATATATTACGCCCCCAAGGTATTTGTGTTTCACCACGCGGTTTTGATACTTGGTTAACTTGGAAAAAAATTTCAAATTGAAATGGTATGAAGGATTGTCAAGTTTTGGGATCCTTGTCACATGGGGAGTGTTAGATTTTTATTTTGTGATTAGAATAAAAAATACACTCGGGTAATGGGACAGAAAAGCAATTGAGATCACATCCAACAGGAGATTTTGTAGTGCCAAGAGTAATCCCCCCAGTTTCAACTGTCTTCCAATTGTCCGTTTTTTCCCGGAAACACAACTGTTCAGACCAAAACCAGACAGCTTGAAAGACAAATACCCAGGACAGTCTGTTTATTTTTTTGTGTCCACAGGTGGGAAAAAGGGGCAAAAGTGGTGCAGTGGGCAGTTTTGACAAAAGAACGAGTGGTTTTTGCAGCTGCGGGGGACCCGGGGGCCAAGGGAATCATCATGAGAAGCTGGGGGAGTTCTTTAAAAAGGACCGTGGGGATGATCATTTGTTTGTTTGTTCAATGACAAAAAAAAACTTTGGAGTTTATCTGGAACAAAAGCAGAATTTTTAAGGCTACTTGTTTTTCGTCCAACAGGCTTTGATCGGGTAAGGATGTCCAAATTTAAAAATTATGAAAATCCTAAAGGTCACCGGAAAAAGACTTTTAGAAAAAGGATTTGAAGGGCCCTTCATTTTTGGATGAAGTGCCACGAGCTGTAGGCACTTTTGGGAGGATTGAAGAGTTCACTATTCGGGGATGTGCTGATGCCAGAGGTTAATTAGCCTTCAGTAAATTTTAATGATTTTGGTTCATGAGAACATCCTCTTTTTCTGTTTTTTTTTATTAAAGTTATACAGACAGTTGGGGATTTTTCCAGAGGCTAAAAAATCTGTTCATGGATGGACCACATAAGTATTTTCCATGGGAAAATAAAAACAAATTTATTTATATAGCTATTTTCATACAAAAAATAGCCAAAGTGTTTAAAAATGAAGAAAAAAAAATAGAAGACACAATAAAAAATAAAAATAAAACATTTTAAATGAAAAGAATCCAAAGCCAGGGGGACAGAAAAAAAAAAAAAAAACCCAGTTTGGGGGAAAAAAAATAAAATCTGTAGGGTTCAACCCTTTAAGACCCCCCAGCCCCCTGGGGAAAACACCCAAATAAGTAAAACAGCCCTTTTTATTTAGGGTTTTCGGGAAGGACCGTGATGATCCCGTGATTTTCTTTTCAGTTCATCAATTTTGGGGCATCGGCTTTGGAGGTGGTGGGGGGAGGCCAAAAAAAAAGAAGAGAGAGTAGGGGTTAGTAAGGATTTTAGAGCATTTCTTTTCTTTTCAGATTATTTTTAAAAACAGAATACCCCATAGTTCTGTGAATTTAGACAAGAATATAAACTAAATATATATATAAAAGGGGAAATATTTTTAAAGTGACATTTAAACTATACATTTTAGTATTGGTAAATTACATTTAAAAGTATGCCATATGTAGATTTATTCTAAACTTTACAAGATCAAAATTTTTTTAAAATAAAAAATGCAAAGTTTTTTTGGGTTGGTATGATTAGAATTTGTTTTATTTTTGTGGTTGGGTTTTTTTTATTTTTTAGGGGAGGGGGGAAGAGTTTGATTGAGTTTTACAACAGTGGAAAAAACAAAGCACCCCATTTAAACACAGGACTAACCCCAAACCCCGACTAAAAAAATGTGTCTTTCTTTACATCTCTTTGCCTTTTTATTTATGTGTTAAAAACTTTTAAAAGGTATATTTAATGTAACTATTGATGTAAAAAAAAAGGACACTTTCTGTTATTGTTAAAGATTTTTATTGGGTTCTGTATATTTGAAATTGCGTGTTGTTTTGACAATTGATGTCATCTGGATTTTTTTTTTAATTGTTATAACTGCTTTTTTTTTGCATTTTACATTTTTTTTTATTTATATATAATATATAGAAACAGGATGCTGTTTTTTTAAACTTCATATATTCCTTGATAACTTTTTGTTAAATTTTAATTTTTGTGCATTCTTTATTTAATTAACGACCAAATCATTATTGATAATTGAAAATTTTTTGAAATGTTTGGGCAAATAAAAATTTATTAAAAAATCTTTTTTTTGGTAGTGATAATACGGGGTTCTGGAAGTGCTGCTGGTCCAATCACCCCCACTGTTAGAACTGATGAAAAAAGAGCTCCATTTTATTGTTGTTCAAAGGGCCCTTAAATTTTATATAGATATATAAAAAGATATATAGAGAAGAGATAGATATATATATATATTTTCAAAAAAAAAAGGGAAACCCCTTTTTTAATGAAATACAGCATCAAGTCATGACACTTGGGGTAAAGGTTTAAGTAGCAGGGGGGTTTTTAATCAGTTTGCTGCTGGGGCACTGGGGGAACTGAGCGCCCCCAAAAAACAGGGAATGAAATAGGTGGAAGGACCACTACTTTTTTCCCTCCTCTTTTTTTTGTCACTTTTTTTGCATTTGGCTCGTCAGTGTGCTACTGGTGGAAGGGCTACCGGGACCCTACAGGCTGGACAGGTGTGAAATTTCCAGAATGGCACATCAACCGCCACCCAGAAGGTTTGCATTTTCCCCAGACAGCCCAAGGGCATGGGGGAAATTCTGGGGAGACAGGTAGGCAGTTACTGGAGAGCTGGACGGGCCCCCTTGTAGAAGGTCCTTAACCCATCACGGGACTCCCAGTTTCTGCCCTTTCCCAAGGAGGAACAGGGGGGCACCCCAGAGCCTATAGAATGACCACCAGCAGGGAAAGGGTTAAAAAGTCTCTGAAAAAACAATCCAAACAGACTTGAGGGGGTCCTGGGGGGGCCGGCCCCCTCTAGTAGCACCATGGGCCTTTTGGCACCCATAGAATACCAGAATTAAGTCTACCACTGGGGGCCCCCGGCCACAGATGAGACGGTTCCCCTGAGCACATTTTTGGAGGGAAAGGGTCTGGAACCCAGGGGAGAATGTTATTCTGCCTGTTAGTTCAAAAACTTTTTTGGGTGGGGGGCGTGAGATCTATGGAGGAATCCGGAGGGACACGATCTGACAGATTAGAAAACAGGGGCATTGCTCCCATTAGGATCGGGACGAAACTTGGGCCCATTGTCGACCCTATGCTGGTGAGTTCCTCCTGGTGCACCACAATGGCCCCCTCATGTGGTCAGAGGATCAAGGAATTGGGCCCATTGACTGCACCAAGACCACCCTGGGTGGGGCATTATTTTTTTGTCCATCCCACACCAGGTTGCACCTCAGACTCTCCAGCAGCCAGGGCGCCCCCGGTCCCGATCTGGGGGGAGATCACCCAGGGCACCATCCCACCAACCGCATGCCCCAACCCCCCCAAAAATTTTCAGGCATGCACAAAGCACATGGGGGGGATTGAGTTTATTTAGTTGGAATGAAATTTAAAACAAAATAGACTCCCCTTCCTGCTGCATCATTTTTCCTTTGATTTTCGGGGGGTTTAATTTACCCCTCTTAGGTTCATCATTTCATTTTAACAAACAATGTGCCATCCTTTTTTTCCCAAACATCAGTCCCAAGCAGAGAGACAGCCACAAGATTTTTTTTTCTTTCAAAGTGTTCCTTTTAAATTTTTTTTTATACTATATATATAATACATACTTTTAAAAATAATTTATGTAAACCAGATTTTCAGTATAAACCAATGAGAAACGCAATATAAAAATGCCCTTCAAAATACTTTCCAAAAAAAAAATTTTGCGTTCAGATTGAATTTTTAATGGCTATGACTTGACAGCCCCCGTGCAGTGTGGCTAAATGACCAGTTAAGTGGGGGTCGTTTTAAACGAAGGGTTTGTCAGGGGGCCAAAAAAAGGGGAAACAGGCTTTTGTCTTAATACGCGTTTGCTTGGGGAGTCATATGGAGATGCCAGCTCAAAAACCACCTACGCCAGTCGGGTGCTGATGCCCGCCCGTGCCTCCTGTACAGTTGGACCCTGGCTCCCGTGTCAGAGACACTAAAAACAGGGTTTATGTTTCAGACACTAGTAGGACCTGATGGAGTCAAAAGGAGGGTCAAAGGATAAGAAAAAACTCTGCGTTTAATCTCAAATGTAACTTTTCTAAGTAAAATTTTTATAATAAAATATATTTTATGATCAAAAAAGGGATTTAAAATCCCAAAGATTTTTAAATAATTGTCAAATATTTGAATAATTTTTTAAAGGTGCACAATCACAAAAAAATAAAAATTTTTACCTTTTGAAAGGGATAATATTTTTTCAAGATCGTTTTAAAATAAAACTTCATTTAAAATTAATAATTAAAGGTGACTATTGATGTGATAATGTGTTTTACATTTAAATTATAACTTGAGACAGCCAATGGATTCTTTAAAGTAAGTTTTATTGCCAGCTTTTAATGTTTTATATTCCCCGAAACCTGAAAGGAATGTGGGGGTTTTATTTATAATAATCTGTAATCATAAACAGCTAAAAAAAACTTAAATGAGATCCACAGGCAAGAAACCACAGACTGCTGGGATATTGGAACAACTTTAAGACCAAAATATTTGACTGACATCAGCAAACAAAGAACTGATGGTGACCTGCAGGGAAAGGGGGTACCATGGAATATTAGAACTCTGAAGTTTATTTAACGTTAAAATTGAAAACGTTTTTAGCCTTTTAAGGCTTAAGGGACCCGTTAAAAAGTAGGTGACTATTTCATTTGGACATTGAGTAAACAACAAAATCAAACATTTGTTGTAATTACTGATTTAATCAAAGAGCCCACACTTAAGGATGTCAATCCATTAAAATTACGAAAAATTTGTATTTTATGTTCATTTTAAAATTTTTTTCAGCGTGTTCATAACATAAATATCCATATGCAAACTTTTTTTTTTTTTCAGAACAGCTAATTTTATAAATGACTGTGGTAAAAATACACTGCTGCTTAATAATACTCACAAAGTGCTGGTTAAGATATTTAAAAATAATTATCCCTTAAGGGATTTTTGAATATACACTCCCTCTCTTTCAGTCACATTTTGACCGCCCACCCTTTTGAAATTACTCCCCCCTTTCTTTTTAGTTCCCTAAAGGGAATTGGTTAAAGTGGGCCCCCGAATGACAAATAAACCATTTGTTGAATAAAATGGTAATTGAAACCCCATTTTTAAAATTTATTGGCTGATAGTGACTGAGGGGGGGAAATTTAATATATGATTGGGTGAAGTCGAAAAATATTCAGCCATTTTACCCGCTCGCATTATCTACTTGGGGTTTGACTTGTACTTGCGGGTATTTTTTTGCCCCATTTCCTCTGTAATGGACTTTTTCTGGAAAAAAAGGCAACTTTTAATTTTTTTTTATTTATTTATTTTTTTAAACCGGGTCCGTTTTGGGTGAAAACGAATTGATGTCTGAATGCTGGGATTTGCCTTACGTTTTTTTTTCTCAGGTGGAAACCAAGCTTTGCTGCGCCATCGATCCCAAAAATTTATTAAAAATTTTTTAGATGTTTTAAAATTCAACCACACGGAGACAAAAAAAGGAAAGAAGAAGGGAAAAATGGGGTAAAGGGGAAGGGGGGGTTTTGATAAAAAAAAAATAAAGAAACCCGAGTCCACTTCTAGACCTGCAGAAAAAGGGGGAGAAAAAAAAAACCACAAGACAAAAAAAAATTCTGCATCAGCTACATGAAGATATATAAAAGTAAAATGTTTGCTGACAATCATACAGTAATTATTACTAAGGATTTGGGGGCCCCCACAACCTTAATATTGCGAAGATGTCCAACCCATACTTAAGAAACAACATTTTAGCACCGGTGGACGGCGGTGTGGCTCTTGGGAATCCAATAGTGAGGGGGGGCCACAGACCGCCCCCCAAAAGTGGGGAAAATGGGGGTTCCAAGCCCAGAGATCCAGAGGTCACCCCAGAGCATGGGCCCCCGGGGGGCGTCACCAGAGAAGCCCCAACCCCACCGGGGGCGCAGAGGATCACCCCACAACCAGCGCCGGGAGGTCCCGGGGATATCAACGGAGTTCAGGCCCCGCCCCAAAACCCCCGAATGGGGCCCGGCGAACCCCGCAGCCCCCGGGCCCAAGGGGGACCCCCCCGCCGGGACCCAAAGAGTAGGGAACCAGATCCCCCGGCGCCCCGGGGGGACCGACGTGCAAGGCAGGGAGGGTGGGTGTTTTAGTTTGCCAGATGTCCCAAAGGAGGGGGGTCCAAAACCCACCTGAATATACAATCACACACAAATAAATCTAAATCCCTCCCTGCCCCCCCATTCACCCAAGTTAAAGGGTGAGGCCCCAAATTCCAACTCCCCAAAAACACCCTTTCCAACTTGGCCCGTGCTGCCCTCCGGGGGGACAGCCATTCCTGGCGCCCCGAAGCCCGCCCGGGGGAAGTGAGCAGGACCCTGGCCCAACAGAGCAAACAACCCCCCCCCCCAGACCACAGGGAGACAGCCGCCCCCCTCCTAGCCTCCCGCCCGGGGAACTGAGAACAGAGGTGTTTAAAACCCCAGTCTCCTCCACCTGCTTAATGTAATGTTGGTGTGTGTGATAAGGGGTTTTTGGTTGGGGGTGCGGGGGTGCCGCACCATGGCCCCACACCAGCTGATGCCAACACACAGCCCCACCTCCCCCAAAACCTCCGTGACTAGGGCAGTTTAAAATTAAAGGGGCACCGCCCGGGTGATGAAATTTCCCCCCGGGTGCTTGGGTGCCTCCCAAGGCCCTAATTCTTTGTGGAATTTTTTTGGAAGTGTTTAATGTAAAATAAAATTGGGGGGTAGGCTGCCACAGGATCGGGGAAAGGGGTCCATACCCGACCCTGAAACCCCCACCCCAAGGCCCTTTTGATGGTGTTGATGGAAAAACGGGGGGCTGAGGGGGGCCGAGGGGGGGCCCCCAGGAGCCACCCCCCACTTGCCCCAGAAACCCCCTCCCCAAAACCACCCGGCCACGGGGGCCCCGCCTTTTAGCCATGGGCCCAGCAGCATCACAGAGCCCCACGGGTCTGGGCCACCACCCCCACCACCCCAGCAGAATATTTACCCCATCCCCCCAATTACCAACATTCAGATTAAAGGGGAAAACGCACCAGGTAAAAACTGGGTCCTCCCTCCCGGAAACCCCCCAATGGAACTGCCACACGCCCGCCCTTCCGGCAGCAATCAGGGCCCAATCCCAAGGCCCCATATCCCCATCCGGGCGCCATTTCCCCCGCCCCCAGGCCCACACCCAGACCAACCCAGGGCATTGCGCCACCAGGCAGCACCCCAGCCACCCCGGGCCCCCAAGGCCCCCCACAACCACCAGGCCCACCCCCAGGTAAAGCACCACCAGGTCGGCAGCAGCCCCCCCAGCCCCCAAACCCACCCCAGGATCCTCCAGATACCCAAGTCAGACTCTCCACCAATCAACCACAGCATCCCCCGGCCATATCAATGCCCTCCATCTCATTATGGAACCCATCAAAGGGGCCCAAAGTTGATTTGAAGTGGAAGGGGTGTTATTTAAAAAGACCAATAAAAGTTTTTTAATGAAAAGATATCTTTTTTTTTTCCAGTTTATGAGGATATTTTCTTAGCTTTTCATATGGGGTAGAACCAAGTGAACCCAAATTTTTTCAATTGGGACATCCTCTAGGTTCCCCCGCAAGCAAAAAGGGGGGAAATTGGGATATCACATTTTACACACTTTGGGTCTTCACATACTTATACCCGAATCCCAAAGGTGGAATGACCACATTTTTTTTTGGGTAAACCTCGAATTTGTCTGTAGTGTGTGGGTGTCAGAGCCCCAACCCCCTCCAACTGTGACCTGTAAGGACCCGTGGGTATTGAATTAGTTGTAAATTGGGGTTTCTGATCGTTTTTAAAAATTTTTAAACAAAAATTTGGGACCGAAAGTCTGATCAAAGAAATATTTGATCCTCCCCCCATTTGCCTATAGGAATTGCTATTGATTATCTATTTTGGTCAATGTTTTTTTTTGACAGTAATTTTTTTGGGTTCAAAAAATCTAATACCCTTTGGGTGTTTTAATTCTACTTTAAGTTTTAAATTTTTCTTTAACTACTGATTTAATTTGGAATATTCTAAAATCTATTCTTGCTACCCCCCAAATTGGGAGATATTTTTTTAAGTGGAATGAAATCCCAACCTTCAACTATGGGTTCCATGTTTAAAAATTCCCCCTTTTCTTTTCCAGAGGGAGGTTCATCTTTTTTTTTTTGCAATATGTCAGGATTATTCCCGATGGGGGGCGCCCGATGGAATTAGTGAAAACTTCTTTTTTGATATTCCCACCATGCTGCGGAGGTATGATATTAATACTTTTTGATTTCAGTTTTTTTTTTTAGCTAATAACGGGAGGTCCGAAAACTCTAGTATTGCAAAGAGTCTGTTCTACATCAACCCGGGCTCATCCAATGTTTTAACCATCTTTGGGATATATTGGGCCGTTGGTTAAGAAATAAATTAAAATTGGGGATCCAGCCCCCCCTATCTTTTCTTTTTGAGTGTTTTAAGCTAAAATTTTTGGGGGGTTTATCCTTTCCCAAAAGGGAAATTTAGTATGGAGGGGTCGGGGGTTAAAACCCAAACAGATGATGGCTTGTTTGGGATCATTGAAAATAAGTAATTGATTCTAAAAATCATTTTAATTGGAACCCTCCCAAAGTGAAAAATGGTGGATTTCCACTAGCAAGATCATCTTCCACTTTTTTTTAGTGGGATGTAGTTTATTTTGTTAGATCTGCCGTTTGGGAGACATGAATGCCCCCGGTATGTAAAATTTTCCCGATTCCAATTGTGTATTAAGGGGAAATTTACAAAAGAAATTAATTGGGAAAAACTGGGTTTTTAAAAGTTTATTGAATAATCTGAAACCCTTTAAAAGGGGTTTATTAGTTCAATTTCCTGGGAGAGAGGATTGAAATTTTGAAGATAGAACACGCCATCTGCATGGGCGATTTTATGTTCTATGTTCTTACACTTTTGCCTTAATTTGTTTTTTGATTGATGTTCTAGTTTCAATGATGAAATAGCAGGGGGGAAAAGGGACCCCCCTGGTCCCCCCGAAGACAAAGCTATCTGATGTTTGGTCATTTGTCCTGGCATGCTGTTGGTGAACTGTTAAAGTTTTAAACAGTTTATGAAGATGTTTTCCAAAAACCCAAATTTTTAAAAATTTCAAATAAAAACTTAGTTAACTCTATCAAAAGCCTTTTTTTGCATCGAGAGATAATATACTGGTTTTATGTTTCTTAAAAAAAAAAGTCTATTGTTGGTAACAGGGAAATTTGGGATGAATTCCCAATGAAACCAGTTTGGGCTGAGTTTGAAAGGGGGGTTTCCTTCTCTAACTTTTTTCAAGGGCAAAATTATTTTCAGGTCAACATTAATAAAAAAATTTGGGGGAAGCGGTAGGAAATAAAATCTTTTTCCTGGTTTTAAAGGAGAATAATGTGGCGAAATTTAGTTTCGTAGTCTACCATTTTTTTCTATTTCCTATCATTCGAAAATTTGGGGCCCCGAATGATCCAGAATTTGTGAGAAACCCGCTGGGAAACCCATCTGACCTGGACCTTTTTATTAGGATGGGGTTTAAAATTCCTGAAGCTCTCTGATGTTTGGGAGTCGGACTGAGCTTGGGTATCTGATAATTTGGAACTTTTCCGTCAGAAACTCATTGATCTCATTATCTGATGGGTTAATCGGGGGGATACAAGGTTTTTTTAAAAATTCTGAAAGGTTGTTTATTCTTTGGGTCATATATATACTAGAAATACCCCTTTTCAGCGGAGAAATTAAAAAAAGCAATGAAAAGAAAAGGGAAAAATTTTTAAAATAACGAAAATGATTGTCAATGTAAATTTTTTTGTCATGGTGAGGATGAAAGTTTGTCATATATTTTTTCCTAAAAAAATAAAAACCATCATTTTAAAAACTGATTTTTTGTTTCTTTTTTTATTTGACTAATGGTTAAATGTGTTTGATTAAGGGAAAAATTTTGTGTGACAAAAATGAAAAGAATAAGAAATCAGGAAAAATATTTTTCACACCACTGTATATATATATATACACAAACACATAACACATATATATATATACATATTAATACATATATACATATACACATGTACCTATATATACATACACACAAAATATATATATATATATATATATATATATATATATATATATATATATATATATATATATATATATATATATATATATATATATATATATATATATATATATATATACAGTCTTTGGGGTGAGCAACTGTAGCTGAGGTGCCAGAATCCATGAAGGAAGAAAATGAAAACATTATTTGTACAAAATCTTAATTTATTGATCCATTCCTAAATAATTAAATGGGCAGACTATTTCATATATTCTGCGCTGTTTGTTAAACGGATGACTCCGCTCTTACGTGCAAGTCTGCCTGGATATTATGAACTCATATCTGTTCAAGTTCTATTTAAATTTTAAATAGAAGGAATTTTTATTTAGTCAACAGAATATTATTCCCGGGATAAATCAACTCAAACCTTAAATAACTTTATAATATTTTGCTCTCCATAAAAATATATCCTGTCTAAATTATACAAGTTGAAATAAAGTAAACTTAAAAGAACAAGCATTCAAATTTCTTTTTCTCTTTTGTAATTTTATATAAAAATAAACTTTTAATTTTAAATATCCCAAAAGATTTTGCTCTCCATAAAAATATATCCTGTCAAAATTATACAAATTCAAATATGAACATGCTGCATAACAAAACTGAAATATAAAAAAAATTTGTTCTTTTCAGCAATAACAAATCAAATCATTCAGTTGTCTTTGCTCATTGTCTTTTTATCAGAGCTGGCCTGGCATCTTTTTGGCAGAAGTTCGTTATGTTTGGTGTGAGGTTCTGTGTTGTGGAGATTCTCAGGATGGACTGCAGATACTCATCAGTGACCCCTGTGTGCTGTTTCGTTAGTCTTCATGACTGAGAAGAGCTTCTCACACAGATATGGGTACCAAACATGCAAAAGGTTTCTAGCATGTAGACACAGATATTTTTTCATACGTCTCAAACCAAGGGATGCAGGCTAAAATGAATCAAAGGCATCGACATACTCAGTGCATCCCTCGGGTAATCAACCTCGGACACGCGCTAGGCGAAGCCTCTACTATTCGCCACGGCGTGTGTTTGTCTGTTTGAGCGTAACAGTGTAATTCGTTTTGTTTAGCACTCTTTGGAACTGTTGCTTTTGTCTGCACACTGCGTCAGTTCACTGAGCTGCTGAATATGGTTTATATTTCACTCCTCGCTTCTAATTGTTTCTCCATCTTAATTAATATAATGTATGTTTCTTCAGAGGTTTTGGAGCTCTTCCTGGTTTCCGCGACCCGAAACTCCACCCCCTCACGGTTTCGGGGCTCAACTCCATTACAGTATATGTAGAAAAATAGCACAGTTATGACCATTCTGCGTAGAATTTCGAAATGAAACCTGCCCAACTTTTGTAAGTAAGCTGTTAGAATGAGCCTGCCAAATTTCAGCCTTCTACCTACACGGGAATTGGAGATTAGTGATGAGTCTGTGAGTGAGTGAGTGAGTGAGTGAGTGAGGGCTTTGCGTTTTTTTAGTATAGATTCCAGTTGAGTCTTTAACGCAGATATGGCAGTTTTCTTTGTTTATTTTTAACTGGTTGGCTAAAACTTGCCTGATTTATTACCGTTCAAAGTTTTCTATTCAGTAGTCTTTGTGCTAAAAATTGTGTTTTTTGTTAATTCCTTTAAGTTCTAGTTTACTTTTACGCAATTTGTTTTGTAATTCTTCTTCTGGGGGTGCCTCTAGAGACTTAATGATTTCTTCTAATTCCTGAATACGTTTGTTTTCTATTTTTTTCTTATGTGATGAGAAGGAAATTATTTTACCTCTCATCACTGCTTCTACCTCCCAGAGCAGATGCTGATGTTCCAGGAAGGTCATTGTGTTCTAAATATAAAGCCCACTCTTTTTTATAATATTCCACAAACCTTCATCTTTAAGCAGTGACGTATTAAACCTCCAGTTTTACTGTGGGATTGTTTTCTTATTTAACAGAGTTAAGAAACTGGAGCATGATCGTAACAAAACTTTTGAATTTTATAACGTCTTGGAAGCAGATGTTGCCTGAAAAATTTAACTCCAGTCAAATGAAAGGGCGAAATTAAATGTGACTTTGTCTGAACTTTATAATGGATATTCAGCTTTTGTAAGTACATTTTGGATGAACAGGCAAAAAGGGTTTAATTTTATTGCAATCCCGTAATCTTGGGGTTTTAAGCGTAAAAATCAAGCCTTTTCACGTGTTTGGGTTAATGGATTAAATGGATGTATGTCATTTATTTAAAGTTTTTAACCCCCTATTAGGATTTTTTTTGTTTCTTTTAACATTTATCCACATTTTTATCTTAAAGTGTGACAGCAGGCCTATTTAAGCAAAACAATGTAATCAATTGTTGAATTGGGAATAGAATTGGGTGCAAACTGACCTCGACGGTGTAAAGTGTTTCCCAAGCCATGATATTTTTATTATGTTGATATAAAGATTACCATCAATGCAATGTTTTCTTAAAGTTAGAAGTAGATATTATTAATCCAGGAAATTAAATACTCAAACAGCATACTGATAAAGAAAATTTAAAAGTGTAACAATGCGGTATACAGACAGACAATATCTTTTGTATAATATACTTGATTTTATCCGGGGTAATGAAAGTCACATATTTTGGGGGAGGAAATTCGTCTAATCAGTGAAGAAAGGATTGACAGCAGTCTGCGCTGAGCTGCTCTCTGTCTGGGAGGGTCCTGTTCAGTGGATTCCCCATGATTGACAGGAGTTTGCTTAGTGCCTTGGCTAACAAATTTTAAAACTGTCGCTTTACCTCAAAAAGACCTGCCTCCTCTTAGTTTGTCATGGTGAGGCTCCCTCATCTTTTTGCCCCCCCAAAGCACCCCCGTAGAAAGGTTTCGTACAACCATCTATTAAGAACATCTGCAGCATCTTATTAGTTAACAAAATATTAATGATGAAGGCTAAATTAAAGAGTAGCAAGCTAAGTTACTACAAAGAAAGCAGGATACGATAATAGATTAAAAACTGTTATTTTCTAAAACCTTAGTTAGTGAAAAAAAATTCCATGGTTTGAAAACAGGCAATTTTAAAATTATATCCAAAACCATCAGAAAGTGTGTGTGCATCGTGGGGCGAAAGACAGGCTGAGGCACCTGCTGTTTGTAGTGTTATAACACAGAAGTTCACATACATCTTAACTGAATATAATGGAGACCTTGCTCCTTAGAGAAACTTTTCTTATTGCTGCAGTTAAGTAAATGCCCTTTATTAAATATTTTTTCCTTGACCCTACAGGATGCCCGGTAACCACCTTCCATGTGGCTGAACAGATCCAGTGTACAAAATTCTGAGACACAATTGGATGTTGTTTTCTTCTGTTTTAAGATTTCAATTAGAGAGGATGTGGTTTATATTAGATTTTGCTTTTCTATAGGTAAGACTACTACTTTCAGTTCTAAAGTAATTTCACAAAATTTTCTCAAACCCACAATATTGTCGATCGTAATTTTTGCTGGCGAATACTGTACTGTATGTCTGTCATTCTGTCAGTTACAAGCTTTTTATTTTAAAACAGGAAAGCTTCAGAGTTGAACCCCTGCTTGGACGAGAGCATCAGTACCAGACCCACTAAACAGGGATGTTGTTCTGTTTTGCAAAATAACATTTTTTTTCTTAATTGCTGTGCTTTTTGTTGGAAATTTGAAAGAGCTGAGACTATTTCAACTTAAAACAAAACTAAGGCGGAGAGAAAACGAGATATTTTCAAAGTAATGACAACAAAGCACAACACATTAAATTTCAGATATGCAGAGATTGTAACACAATGTTTACTATCGGTAATGTAAATGAAAAAAAGTCTCAAATGATAGTTAGTTGTGTTTCTTTCAAAATCCAAAAATACGTAGTTAAAAAATATGTTTAGCTTTACTCTAAACAAATTTATCTCTATTGTGGTGGTTTACTTTGGTAATAATTTGATCTAGATTGAAAAAAAGAAGGAGGCAGAACAAAATAAGATTTAATTTTTAATTTTGAGACTCCTTGGTGAACAATTATTAAAGTAGATGATTCGATCGTGATAGGGCAGCATTTAAAAAGAAGAAGGACAGGAGAGAGATTGCCATGTTGAGTAGCGGTGGCCTACTGCCAACACTTCTAGAATCCTCCATCTAAACCTCTGTTATCTGCTTGATTTTGCTAAGTGATCCGAGGTATTGGACTGTTTTGGGTTTTTCTTCTGAAACTGTCTCATTTCATTACACTGCCACCTGTCCAATAGAATTCATTTCAAGGCTCTATTAAATAATTATAAAGGTTTGGAAGTATTTAGCCCTCCCTTTGGTTTGAAGTGTCTGCTCCCACATTCTTTTTCTCAAATGTTGCTTTGCTTTTTATTCCCAGATCAACCATAAAACCAAAACTTTCTGTACTCGTGCAACAAAATCTGGAAATGCCTTGTTTAGAGGTGCAAACTTCAAGCCACTTTTCTAATTTGGCTTTTTTTAAATTACTTGCATTGGATGTAATAGATTAGAAATGGTACTGCAAAACAGTTTGTAAGCTCTGCACTGGGCATTAACCTCAGCTGTTTTCTCTGTTGTTTTCCAGTTTTTCATGGGTGTCCCTCTCTCCCACCGTCTTTTAAAATCAACTCAACTGCCTGTGATAGAAGAAAAGTTCCCTGAAACCTGAAATGGAATTGTGATTTGATGAGACGACCCAATTATTATGCTGGATGTGCAGAAGGGGCTGTGTGGGCTTTGGGTTGGGACCCCCACAGGTTTATTATCTCAGTATACTTGAAGGCTGCAATTTTGTCTTTGCCCCCAGCCATTTGACCAGGCAGTGTATTTATTACAAATGACAAGGCCCCCTCCATTTCTTCAAATTTTCTTTTATAATGCCTTCAATTTTCTTTGTAACTGTATAGTTTTGTAGAGCAATTTGAGCAACTTGAAAGCAAAGGTGATAAAAAAATATTATTAGTGAACAAATGTTAAAGGAAGATCAGGAAAATGTCAGTTTAAATAGAACAAATTTTTGGAATATTGCTGGATACAACTCTGACTCTGAGTAGCATGTTGTTCATAAAGCTAAAATAACATTTTCCTTTTTGACAAATTTAATGATTCACTTTTACTTTGTTCAAAACCTGGGTAACATTTTTTAATACAAGGTAAAAATCTGTAAATATATTTGTTTCTCTTTTCTAATAGTTTTTAACACCTCCCCTTGTTGCCATTTTTCATTGTAGTTGTGTTTTTAGTTAAACACTTTACCATTTATACATCTTTATGATTACTGAATTTTCTTTCTAATATATATACATATAAATATGGGTGTTGTATAAATTTTTTTTAGAAACATTGTTCACAGATGTTTTACTTTTGTTATTTAAACATACCATTTATTTCTTCAATAAAAAATGTAAGAGTAAGTGTCTTATATTTCCTTTTTTTAAAGTTATAAAAATGAACTGGCTCCAGTATCAATATGGTAATAAAACCATTGACATTTAGCAGTCTACACACAAACAGACTGTGTTATGTTGATTAAACTTGTAAGAATGAATATCACTGCCCTCTGTCCACATGGTGTTCAATATAAACTGAACTGTTTCATGCTTTTAAATTTGCTCAGTTAGTGGAGAATATTTTATTTTACAGCTGTTAAATTCAATTCAGTTTTTTTATATTAAGGTTTAAGTTGGTTTCTCAGGGGTTTTACAGAGCGCCTTGAAATAAAATTAAAACACATCACTAAGAACAAACATAACAAAATGAAAATTTCAGGCAAGAAACTCAAAAAAAAAAAAAAAAAAAAGTCAAATAGATTGTTTTCAAATGTAACACTCACTTGTTAATTTAAGTCTGTGGATATAAAGTTAAACTCCTCTGAAAATTACCATTGGAATAATGAGGATTTGAAACGGTGGTTTTTCTTATTTTTTTAACATCCCGACCATTGACAGCAAATTGATTAAAGAATTTAACAAATGGACTGTCATTAATATAAAAGGACAGTCCAACTGCAACAGCATTTTTGAAAAGGAAAAATATTTCTAAAACTGTTGGATACATTAGGTTGTAACCTGATGCCTTAAGAGAAAGGGAATTTTTATTAATAATAATTGTGCTAAAGATATTTTAAAACAAACACAATTTGCCATAAAGGAATGCAAAATAGATCAAAGGAAACTTTGTATGATTTATTAGTAGTGGGGAAAATAAAAAACTTCATACTTTATCGAGACAACACATATATATTAGTACCTCAAAAAATATAAAGAGACTGCATGTGTTTCACTAATTGGGCTCATAGTGACGAGATCTACATGGTGACCTTGGCATCAAATTTAAAATTGCATCTATTTGCAGGATGACTATTTTCATTTTGGTCAACAAATTGGAACAAAATGAATAAACCATAATTTCAAGTTACTATGTTTTAGGCTTAAAAGTTTTTTTTTTTAATGTTTTTAATTTAGCTTACGCATGTTGTACTACCGTCAGTTAGAACAAATTACTAAATGCAGCATGACCAGCAGCTCATATATCCAGCGTTTCCATATTGCAAGGGCACTGCTGTGGAGTGAAGTAATGGATAAAGATGCCTCGCATTTCTACTTGGGATTGTACAAACCGAGTAAGCTCAAACAAGATCTAAAAGGGGTTAATTTCATAGATAAGGCTGAAAAATTGTTTGGTTTTATTTGCCCATTAGAAATCCGTTTCTAATCTTCACATTATGGCATTTATGTATTTTAAGTGCCTCAAACAACTTTTGCTAAATTATGATCACTATGTACATTGTTGTTTGCTTTTAATATTTCCAAACTTTTAAGGTTTCCCAAAGAAATCCCCTGGGAAGCAGTGGGAGGTCAGTAGCCTAGCGGATTTGAGAAAACTGTCCTGTGAATTGTTGGTAGTTTGGTTACAGATGCTGTACGGCTCATATGATCAAAGCTACCACTGCTTTTAAAAAGGAGGTTTGATGATTCCTTCTGAGGGTCCAGTTAAAAATTGTCAAAGTAGCTGAGCATGTTACCTGACAGTCTTAGGCAAGCTGTCAGAGTTTGATCAATCAGTTTTTTCAGGCATTAGATTGGTTCAGATGTTTTATTCTCAAACTTTACAGGAAACACAGTTTAATTTGAAACATCATTTTTACATTTTCTTTTTTGTCCCGTCTTCTAAACTAAGGCTGCACCATATTGAAGAATAATATCTCAAATTACAAGCGACAACACGGAAAAGATACGAGTATGAAGAAAGTTCTGTTTCAAGGATTTTTTACCTATCTTGTACCTGTATATATTTAAGTAACACATTGTGTGTGTTGTGGAAAAGAGATTGAAAAGAGGGAATTAGTGAAAAGTTTCAGAAATTATTAAAGCCAATCTGTATACAATAAATTTTTTTTTATTAGGTTTATAATTTACTGTAAAAGAAAGACAAACTGCCCGTTTGAGCCTTACTATTTTGACTTTCAGACATTGGTCAAGTTTTTGTCTCAATATTAACAATAAAATATTACATTTTGTTTCAATAGGCGCCTTTCTGCATCAAGGTCACCTTACAAGAAAATTAAACAACAATAATAAAATTAAAACAAGGAATGATAAATCAAAAGAATAGTTGGAAACAAACAAAGATAATGGAAAGAATATGAAATTACAAATTGGTATCAGTTTGAAAAGATAAATTTAGCTTTAAATATGTTATTGAATTGAGATCATATGAATGGGAAAAAATTGGTTTGAGGCACTATGAGAGCGCTCAGGCTCCATAGCACTGAGTCTGACGTGGTAAAAGTTAAGCTGCAGATGAGGATCTGGGGGCAGAGCAGTGTCATTTTAGGAGACAGTGAGGAGGGTTGGAGAGGGTAGAAATGTTACAAAAGTATTTGGTATTTATTCTGTAGTTTAATACGAAAACCGATTGCAGGAGTCACTTTTCGATGATTGGGAAACGACAAATAGGTGATGTAATTTTTTCATAGACAAATAATATCAACAAAAAGTCAATACACTGTAGGTAAAACCAAAAATATGGAATGCAAATCCGAACAGGAAATTATGGTCAAAGACGGACTGTATTAAATTTTTGACAATAATAATAATAATAATAACAATAATAATAATAATAATAATAATATAATAAAAATAATAATATAATAATAAATCTTCTAATAAAAACGGTCAGTTTCCTTCGTCCCAAAGTGCTATGAGCATTTTGCAATGCATGGGATTTGAATTCGTTTTCAGGTAAAGATGATTTCTACTCCAGACTGTCTATCTTCTTCCTTTCTTTACTATATAAAAGAGTATTGTCCTTCTCCTGGTGAAGGAGGACCTATCAAAATCTCTTGGCTCAACGGAAGGACATGATGTGAAAATTCTGTGCCATCTTCCTGCTTTTGACGATCGCTGGAAAAGGGCAAATTATCTCTGGAAATAATTAATTTGATGGTACAAATCCTACCGTTATGGGGCAAAGGGATAATACAGAAAAAAGTTTAAATTTCATCAAAATCAGAAACTAAGATTAAATATCCCCAAACAATATCAAATTAGATAGATAGATAGATAGATAGATAGATAGTATAGATAGATAATAGATAGATAGATAGACGGGATATGATAGATGATAGAGGGACAGATAGGATTTGCATTAATCCAAGGGAAATTCAAGAGTTTGTATAAAATATCAAATTGATATAAAGTAGAATTGCTTTAATGTCAACTAAAAGCTCTTGAAAGGCTCCAGCCCTATATTAATAATATTTTCTGATGCTGAGGAGACTTAACACATTTAGGAACTGGGATCTTTTGTTTTCCCAGATTAGCAGACAGCTGAGTGACCTCCCATCGGTGACACCTGCCCATCAGTCTAACATATAAAACCCTTTAAATTATTTTTAAAACATGTTTTTGAAGATTAACTTACAGTACCATATAAAAGCTTTTCAAAGAACATTTTTCGGAAAAAAATGCACCTTTAGTTTAAATAAAATAATTTCAGTAATAATTTAACACCAAAATAAAATGCGGGTATTTTAGAAATTTTATATTTTTGGGGGTGGATACATAAAAAGGGTTGATAGCCCGTGTAGATCTTCCAACGAAAGCACTTCTGAGGTCACTAGTTCTTTTGTTAGAAGTTTCCCGATTTGTGAGATTGTTGGGCGTATTAAAATGCAATTTAAAGTGATTCTGCTTTTAATCTTGTTTTCTTTTCAGTTATGAATTTTCAAAAGCAATTGTTTGTGAACTTAGTGTCATATTTGAGTAATGGATGCAAATTAAGGGACTCCCAAGCGGACACCTCAGGTGATGGTGGATCTGTACAGGTAAATCTGCTCTCTAAAACCTTTTCAATTTTATTCTATATTTGACATTATATTATTTGGTAATTTCAAGCGAAGTTATGTCACCTCCCGAGTCTTATATACTGTTGTATGTTATATTACAAAAAAAACAAACAAAAAAAAAAATTTAAAAAGCATTTGTTTTTTTAAAGTAACTGCAAGGTTAAACATAACCCAGGGGGTTTAACAGCATGATATGTGTATTTTTTGGATTTTAATTTTATTTACTTTTTTTATTGTTTTTATGAATAGTTTGTTTTAAATAATTTATTAAAGTAATTGATTTGATTTATTATTTAATAAGCACTGGCAGAAGCTTTTGTTCTTTTTTTTTTGTCAAGGTATTTTTTTATTTTTTGTTATATTAAAATAGCAAATATATAAATTTAAGCTAACTTATTTATTGTGTGAGACTATGTACAGGGTGACACAAAAAAGGAATTTTTGAAAACCAATAAAAAATAGAAGAAATCCAACAAAAAAAAAATTATTGACAGCAATTGAAAATACAATTCATTTAAGAGAAGTAATCAAATGATCAATGTCTGAAATTACGCCCTGTTGATGGCCCTCTGTAATATGATTTTTTCCATCCATTTGAGTTACTGAAAAACTGCAAATCTCATGGATACCACAAATTTGTCTTGAACCTTTAAATTTCATTTTACTGTCCTTGGCTGACCTAGTAAAACAAACTTTTGGTACCCGACAAGAACAAATCACAAAAGGACAAATCCGGTGATCTTGAGGGCCAGGAATGTCACTGAATCTGAGATGACACGGTTACCAAAATTGCCACATTGCCTTGCAATTGATTACTAAATGGCGAGACTGTTTACAGCTCAAGGTCCCTGTTCCGTAGTGCTACCAACTGTACATGGCTGCCACTATGCATTTCAAAAGTTCCCATTTTTCTGTGTCACCCTATATATTGTAAAGTGTTTTTTTTTTCTTTTTTTCTGATGAAATGTGTATAATATATTGTAAATAGTTCTATATGTAATAATGATGTTATGAAAACAAAATTAGGCATGGTGGAGGCTGTAGGGGCTTTGGTGAGAAGCCGCTTGTATGACCTGTTGTTTTTTTTGTTTGTGAAAGGAAAAAGGATATAAACTTCATGTCTCCTCCATGTTGATTTGTTTTCGACAAAACACTAAGCAGGATGAATTTGAGTCGGTCACATGTGCTTACTGTCCAGGCAGGAGTGAACCTCACTCTTTAGTCAGGACAGTTCAGTTGTACTTCTCTCCGGTGGGAATTCTGGTGCTTCTCTGAAGTGTACTGCTCTGACAGATTTGTTTGCCACGTTCCAAACAGCAATATGGCTTTTCTTTGAGATTCATTTCTTAACAATAGTTTAGTTTGCTTACTTTTCAGGACAGGACTGAACCTCATTCTTAAGTCCTGAAGGGTTCTTGTTTTTCTGGACTGATTTTTGAACTGCTACCCTTTTATTCTGTTGTGAACTCTTGTGTGTTCTCTGAAGATCTCCTTGTGAAAACTGTTTACCACATTCATTACAGCAATATGGCTTCTCTCAGTGTGAACTCTGTGTGGTCTTCAGACTGCTATTGTGAAAACTGTTTACCACATTCATTACAGCAATATGGCTTCTCTCCAGTGTGAACTCTAGTGTGGTCTCTAGACTGCCTATTTGTGAAAACTGTTTACCACATTCATTACAGCAATATGGCTTCTCTCCAGTGTGAACTCTTGTGTTTCTGTAGATGCTCTGTGAAAACTGTTTACCACATTCATTACAGCAATATGGCTTCTCTCAGTGTGAACTCTGTGTTGGTCTTCAGACTGCTTTTGTGAAAACTGTTTACCACATTCATTACAGCAATATGGCTTCTTCTCCTGTGAACTCTAGTGTGTATCTGAAGATTGCCTTTTTGTGAAAACTGTTTACCACATTCATTACAGCAATATGGCTTCTCTTCCGTGTGAACTCTCATGTGTGTCTGAAGAGCACTCCTGTTAGGGAATTCTCTGCCACATTCCACACAGCAGTGATCTTTCTTTCCTGTGTAAAATTTAAAACAAAAATGGAAAAAAAAAGTGCTTACTTTCAATTTGCTGCCTTATTATCAACATTAACTCACATTAAATACATGATGGCTGAAATTAGGAACAACCTTTGATCAGCATAAGCAATTATAAAACTTTTGTTGTACTTGGAAAACACACTTAATTTGTTAATTTTATGTCCTTTATTACAACTGCTCAGTAGAGCCACATGTATAAAACTTCCTTATGCTCGGCCACATATATGAAAGCTGTTTCTTATGCAAAAGTTAGGATTTATAAAACTAGAACTTGCCATTTAAATTGGCTCAAAGTTCCTCAAGTTTTGAGCATTTGTAAGTCCCATGCAGACTTTATTTATTTGTGGTGGCAATTTAGCAACTCCAGGTGGAAAAACGAAGAACTGAATAGAAAATCTCATTTCATTGCACATTTCACATTCTGATGTTTGACAGGCTACACAAGGAGTGAGTTTTGATGTATCACAATGACATTTTGGCTCATGATGACTACTAAGCTGATTTAGACTCCCTACTGTCATCCTCTTTGAAGTGTGTGCTGAACTGCAGCCTTCATTACAGAGACCACCATACAGAAATCACACAATCCCTTTTCTCTTACAGGTCTTAATAGCTGTGGGTTATTGGCGATGGCGCTTTTCAGTGTGAACTGCCTGACTGGTGAGGAATCTCTCAGTCACCCTGAGCCATGTAATGCCATCTGTATGGGATGGTATACTTAAGATGGTAGAGAGTGTCACAAACTCGACACAGAGTCATAGAAAGGTTTGGGGCAGCCACCCGTATAATTGATTTCCTGGCGGCAAAAGTCATTTTAAAATGAATACTGCACTGATGTGCACACAACCGAGTCCAAGACAGAACTGAGGGAATATGAAAAGGTACAGACTTTTAAAGGGGAAAACAGGAAGTGAGATCATAGGGGTTGGGCTCATGGTCTTCAGCCATTGGTTGGAGCCCGGACTTGACATCACAGGGGCCAGAGCCGGCAAGGTCTCCATCCATAGGCTCGGTCCCGAAGTGATGTCAAGAGAGCCAGGTGGATTCTCCCGTGAATGGTCTACAGGGAAGGGAGAAAAAGAGGCAGTGCACTCTACCACATCCCGGCATACCTCGGAACTGCCCTTACTCAAGCCTTTTAGCTGCCTACCATGCGCACGTGTGTGACAAGAGATACATGCAATATCGTTACCATCAGGCTGTGCAAGTCGTGATCAAAATTAAATCTGCAGCAATCTTCGGTCTTCAGCAGTGGTGGTCTTACTTGCCTACAAGTCCCTTTATGATTAATGAGCTCACCAGTGTATTCTCTCTTGTTATTGATATCCCAGACAGTTGAATTGGGTAATCTTAAGGTTATCCAATGTCTCTAATGACTTCATTATTACTTTCCAGCTTCTTTGACTTTCATTGGCACAGCTCTTGCCCTCATGTTGAACAATGACAACTACAGAGACCAAAGGTAGTCTGTAGGTAGGAGTAAGCTGAGGTGTCTTAGGCCTGCAAGACTAAAGCAATGAAACACACCTGAGGAATCACAAACACCTCTGGCACCAATTGTCCCAAATATTACGGTGCCCTGAAATGGGAGGACGATTCAGAAAAAGTGCTGTCATTTCTACAAGGTGCGACTGAAATATTTGCAAATGCCCTTAACTGAAAATCAGTAATTTGTATTTTAATTACATCTGAATTATTTAATTTGTAATTTTAAATGGTGGATTAAAGGAGTAAATGCAAGAAGAATGTTTCATTTTATCAGCCATTGTGAAGGTTACTATATAAAACAGAATGCCATGCCAAGCATGAAAAGTGCACCTTCAATAATTAGAATGTGTCCTGACATTTATCCACACTTGAACTAAAACCACTTGACACCAAAACAAACAACAAAATGTCTTCTTTAATTCACCATAGCAAAAAAGAGCAATGGATGAGTGATGCCTCAGTGCACAGGCCTACAGAAGCTGCAGTGACAACGGAGAAAAATTAGAAGATTAGAAAACCGAGGAAGAGCACAGCTGTTGGTGTTTCAGCTCTACAGGGGAGTGACAGGTGACACCAGGACTGGCAACCTTTGTGACACGCTGGTGACATTTATACTCACCATTATAATGTTAAAGGGTATCTACTGTCAGGACTTATTTATGTTGAGTAAGCTAAAATTTCCCAGGTTTTGCTGTCAATTTGATCCAATGTGTGACAGAGTGCACAGATTGGAAAAAGATGCAGAAAATAACTACTGTTTGAAAATATCTTAAAAAAGACAACACACAATCAAATGCATTTTTGGATACTGTACATTACAGATACCACAAATAGATACTCTTGGTGCAGAGGAACTGGATAAACCTCTGGCGCTACCAGAAATACTAGATGCTATAAAGTCACTTCAGAGCGGGAAAGCAGCAGGCCCTGATGGCTACCCTGTAGAATTTTATAAGAAATTCTTCACTCAGCTAACTCCCCTCTTAATAGCAACATTTACTGAAGCCAGAGACAATCAAAGTCTACCTCAAACGTTTCACCAAGCATTAATCACCGTCTTACCTAAGCAAGATAAAGACGTATTACAGTGTGCATCATACAGGCCAATTTCACTTATGAATAATGATGTTAAGATGCTCTCAAAAATCCTAGCAAGAAGGATGGAGAAAGTGCTGCCTTCGGTAATATCACAACAACAAACTGGATTTATTAAAGGTGACATTTAGCTTCCAATCTTGACTCCTGCTTAATGTAAATATTCACCAGCAAAGTCAAACACCCAGAGATATATTATCGTTGGATGCAGAAAAAGCATTTGACATGATTGAATGGAACTACCTTTTCACTACATTAGAGATATTTGGGTTTGGTCCCAACATTTGTGCATGGATCAAACTACTGTATAACAATCCAGAAGCTTCAGTTAGTATTAACAACATTTGTTCAGACTACTTTAGACTAGAACGTGGTACCAGACAAGGATGCCCTTGTCACCATTGCTATTTGCAATCGCCATTGAGCCACTGGCAGTTCACTGTCGAAATGCTTACCAGATAAGGGGATTATCAGAGAGGGACTGGAACAGAAAATTCTCGATATGCAGATGATATGGTACTGTATATATCTGACCAACAAAATACTGTGCCTGCAGTCTTAACAGCACTCACAGAATTTCAAAGATCTCTGGTCTCAGAATTAATTTAAATAAAAGTGTACTCTTTCCAGTGAATTCTCAAGCATACAATATTAGATTGGACACCTTCCTTTTATCATTGCAGATCAGTTTAAATACCTAGGGTAAATATCACAAGTAAACATAAAGCTCTTTATCAACAAAATTTTGCCATTGTATGGAAAAAAATTAAGCAAGACTTGCATAGATGGTCAACTCTTCATCTCACTCTAGCTGGAAGAATTAATGTTGTTAAGATGAATATCCTTCCTAAGCTTCTATTTTTATATCAAAATTCCAATATACATCAATAAATCATTTTTAAGCAATCAGATTCAACCATAACCTCATTTATTTGGAACTCAAAATATTCACGTATCCAAAGAGCGACCCTACAAAAGACCTAAGGCAGAAGGTGGCATGGCTCTACCTAACTTTCAGTTTTACTACTGGGCAGCAAACATACAAGCTATTAAAACCCGAACATGCACACAAATGGATGAACATACACAGGCTTGGCCCGCACTATAAATAAAATCCCACAGTACTTCTTTATATTCCCTGCTTTGTGTCCTAATAAATGCAAGATTAGTGCTTCACTCACTCAGAATATGGAACCAATGTAGAAGCATTTTAAGATGGAGAATCTTTTATCTGTGGCACCTCTGCATGAGAACCACCTTTTCAACCCTCACAAACAAATGCAGTTTTAATATCTGGAAAAGATTTGGGATTAAATCTTAGAGATCTTTATATAGACGTCTTTGCATTCTATGAACAATTACATTCCAAATTAACTTTCCAGAAACACATTTCTTTCACTACCTTCAAATTTGAAACTTTGTTAAACAGCACCTGCCCAATTTTCCTCATCTCTCACCCTCCTCTATGCTGGAAAAAATATTGGTCAATTTCGAGGACAGTATTTCTGCAATATATAGAATTATTTTACAGTCCCTCCTTTCAAAGATCCAAGAGGACAATGGAAAAAGATCTCTCACTCAACATATCAGAAAGGAGTGGAAGGTAGCAATGCAGAGAATCACTCGAGCTCCATATCGCAAAGCATACAATTAGTCAACACAAAATTATATATCGAGCACATCTGTCTTGTTTAAAACTGTAAAAAATGTTTCCAGGGCAAGATCCAACCTGCGAATGCTACAATCAAGTCCCAGCCTCACTGGGTCACATGTTTTGGGCTGGCACCAAATTAACATCCTTCTGGACAAAAAATTTCTAAGTGCCTTTCAGACAGCCTTGGTGTCACAATCCCTCCTAATCCACTAATAGCTGTGTGTGGTGGGCTCACAGAGGGCTTAAAGTGGAGAAGGACAAACTGATTGCCTTTACAAGGAGAGAAGGCAGGAAGTAGGGAGGAGAAAGCCAGTGCATGATCAGTGAAGGCTCATAGTAGAGAACACATACAACTGAGCAGTAAGCCTGGGTGTTTGGCCGACACCCCTGACAGCAGGCGGTAATGGTCATTCCCGCTGAGCATTATTGAGGAGCAGGAGTGACCAGAAGGAGGATGGCTCACCACATAAGGCCGGTAAGGCAGTGGGAGTCGGGACGTGGGATGTAAAAGCCCCAGCGTGAATGCCCTGGTTGCTGGCGAGCCCAAGTCATGGTCAGGTGAAGCCCACCGGATCCAGGGATCAGCGAGGTGAACAGACCAACAGGAGAAGGCAGAAAGAAGGTCAGCTGTAACTAGGGTGGCTCCCCTGGTGCATAGCCTGGACGGGAAGCAGTGGAGTCACCAGTAGAAAGGCATTGTTTTAACCTCGTTTTTTTAAGGATTTATTTATTGTTTTTAACCTCCACAATTCACAGCGTTTTATTGGATTATTTATTTGAAGATTTTTGAGAAACGCTGCACTTATTTATTTGAACACTGTTTTGATTTTGATTGTTGTTTTAATAAAGCGCTTTGCACTTTTTGCACCATTCCCTTGTTACATTGTTGTGCCTCACTCTCCAGCTCATCGGTGACATTACCGGCGGTGTTGGGTTCAAGAGCTCCCGAAAGACAGATGGGAGCATGGAGCAGAACCACGTCGGCACAATAACTCATACCTCAATATCCCTAGAATTAGCCTAGTCACTCTTCACTGGACTTGTCTACCTCTGCTAGGTCTGTTTTGTAGCCTGTAGACTAAAACTGCACACAGTACTCCAGATGAGGCCTGTGGTGTTTTATAAAGCCTCTGCATAACCTCCTGTGACTTGTACACCACACAGCAGGGCGCTAAATAACCTGACATTCTCTTAGCCTTCTTAATGACTTCTGAACTCTCTAGAGTCGGTAATGATGACTTCACTACAACTCATAAATCCTTCTCATAAGACCGTCCATTGTGTATACAAACCATACATTTTGAGTTACTACATGTAATACTTTGAATTTACTTAAATTAAATTTCATCTTCAACAAATCTGCCTAACCCTGTGTACTGTCAAATCCCTCTATTGTGATGATTCAACAGATTCTCGATTATCTGCCAAATCCACCTACCTTGGCATCATCTGAAAACAAAACCACCTTGTTATTTTTATTCCTATCCAAATCATTCATATCATTATGCTACTCGATATCCAGAGGCTGTTCCCTTGCGCTCAGCCACGTCTAAAGCTATCGCACAGGAATTTGTAGGGGTCTTTGCGTGTGATGGAATCCCTAAAGAAGTCCTTACAGACCAAGAGACGTCTTTCACATCAGAAAACATTTAGGGAAATGGCCAAGTTACTTAAAATAAAGCATTTAAAGTCTGCGGTGTATCATCCACAAACCGATGGTCTAGTAGAGAGATTTAATCAGACTCTCAAACAAATGCTTTGCAAGGTGGTCAGCAGGGACAGGGTTCTCTCCTTTTGAATTGTTATAAGGATGACAACCTCGGGAATATTGGATATTTAAAGAAGGATGGGAAGAAGAGGCTCTCCCTCTACCAATATATAGAATATATCAGCGCAGTTTCAAGATAGATTTGGGAAAATTCGACCGATATTAAAAAGCCACTGTCACAAAGATGAGTCGCAGACATCATAAAGGATTGGGGCAGCCACCCATATATTGTTTCCCGGCTGCAAAATTGAAATAAATTGAAAGGAGATGTTCACAGGCTTGAGTCCAAAATAGTTTGGATATTATGGAGTAAGATGGCAGGTTTAAAGGCAGGTAAGGAAATGACATCATCAGACCGGAACCGGAGGTTTTGTCATCATTGGTGCCAGTACCCTGCAGAATTTTCCATGCAGAACCATTGAGAGAGACAGTCAGCACACCCTGCTGCCCCTGGCCTGGCGTGTTATTTCTATCATTTCGGCCATTCATCCAACCATCCATTATCCAACCCACTATATCCTAACTACAGGGTCACGGGATTGCTGGAGCCAATCCCAGCCAACACAGGGTGCAAGGCAGGAAACAAACCTCGGACAGGGCGCCAGCCCACTGTAGTTAGGCCATTCAGCTCTCTCCCAATCACACGTGTCTGACAATATATTTATATAGCAGTGGCCCTCACGCTGGCCCTTGTAGGACACCACTCTTATAATCACTCAGTTCTTCTTGGGTTCCTTGCACCATAACCCTCTGCTTCCTGTGTTTAGCCAATTCTGCACACCAAACTGTGAACTTTCACTTTTTTTAGTTTAGTGGCACCTTATCAGATACTTTCTGAAAGTCCAGATAAATAATATCATCTGTTCCACTTTGATCATATCCATTGGTTGGTTCTTCATAGATTTCCAGCATGTTAGTAAAATGCAACCTCCCTCATTTAAATTCATGCTGACTGTTTAGTAAAACTCCTGTTCTTCCCCTGTGTCACTCAATCTTTTCCTTAATAATTCCTTTCATTTATTTTCCTGTGATGCAAGTTAAGCTTACTGACCTGTTGATACTTCAGTTTTCCCAATCACCCTTTATATATTAATGGGATTACATTTTCCAGTTCATAAAATTGTCCCAGTGTGCAGTGACTACAATAAACTATCCATCAGAGGATTATATATACTGTATATTTACTAAACTCTGTAGCATTTGAGGATAAATAACATCTGGTCCTGGTGATTTGTTTGATTTCAACCAATTCAATCTTTGCAGCACTTCTCTCTATAATTTCCAAATCCCTCAGTACCTCATGTGGTGTATTGCAGTTCACATCAAGAGGCCATTTTTAAAATAAATAATCACTGTACTCACGGCTTAGCGAGGGAGCGTGGTGGTGTGTGGCCGAAGCAGTTCCTGAATTAGGTGATGTGGCCGTTTCTCACCTAAGTGCACAGGTGAGAAACCGCCGCATCCATAATTGTTCCCGGAGCTGCTGATTGACACAGCTGCACGTCCTCATCATAAATAGAAGCATGAGGCTGCTAGGCTAGGAGAGGAAGAGAAATGAAAGAAAGAAATGAAGGTTGCAGGAGTGTGGAATAAAAGCAGGAAGCAGTGAAGAGAAAGCCAGTGTGTGTTAGAGAGAGACAGCGAGTGAGCGCTCACAGGCAGCTAAACAGTGAGCCCTAGCAGGGTGTTTGGCAGACACCCGAGGGCCATAGGCAGTGGTTACTCCCCACTGAGCATTTTATGAAGAGCGGAGTAACGGAATAAGGATGGCTGGGAGCATAAGGTCGAAGACCCCGGAGTCGGGAGGCTTGGAAGATGAATTTCCTGGTGTGAGCATCCTGGTTGTTAGAAGCCAAGTCTGGTCTGGAGGGAGCGGAACTGAAGCCAGGGATTGGGAAGCCTCCAGATCAGTAGTGGAAAGAAGGTCAGCTGCAGGTAGGGCAACTATCCTGTTGCGGGGCCATATGGGAGAAGAAGGGGAGCTGTCAGGTAAAAGAAGACACCGGGCTTTGTGTTTTTAAAGGAATGCTTCCAGCACTGTTTTAACCTCGTTGTTTTAAAGGATTTATTTATTGTTTTAATCGCCACTTCACCCCTGTTTCATGGATTATTTATTTATTGAATATTTAAAGCACTGCATTATTTATTTGGCCACTGTTATGGTTTTGTTGGTTTAAATAAAAGCCCTTTGCACTTTTTAGACAATTCCCATGCTATGTTGTGCCTCACTGCCGAGCACATCGGTGACATTACCGACGATGACGGGTTCAAGGACTCCCAGTAGCAAGATGGGAGCGTGGAGCAGAACCACATCGTCACACCTCCTTAGTAGTTCCTGTTACAACTGAGAGGTTAACCACTTTTTCAGACATGAAATCATCAGAAAATGGAAATTTTAGAGCATTTTATATTTCACTACCTGAGTATTGTAATTCCCCTTTATTGTTCATGTGGTACTTCACTTCCTCCTTGACTGTTATTTTACTCCTAAAATACTGAAAGAATATCTTTAGCTGCAATATTTCTCTTTAACTGTCTTTTAGACATATCTTTCTTAATGTTTGGTCTCAAATGCACTACTGTTAGCATTGGGGTTATTCATCTTAAATGATTTATTCAATTGTTCTTTTTTTCCCTTTGCAGCTTCTTTTTTACCTCCTTATTTTATTATGACACACTCCTAATAGTTGGCGACTTTAATTTTCATATAGATAATCAGTGTGATCTAAAAGTAAAAGAATTTATGAACCTCCTGGATTCTTTTGATTTGAGGCAGCTCATAAATCAGCCTACACATAAAGCAGGTCATACATTAGACTTAGTGATTACTAAAGGACTGAAAGTTGATATAAAACAGATCACTGATATTCGTCTATCAGACCATTTTCTTCTACTTTTTAATATAGAAATAATGATAAAAAACACCCATGAGAAGCATATTGTTAAAAAAACACTTCTTCGACTCAGCAGCAGCAGCTTTAAAACTTACAAACATTCTAAGCAATCAGTCCATTTATATTGCCAACTATAATAGCGAGGATAATGTAAATAGTAAGGTGGAAAGATTTAATACTAAAGTGAGAGCTGCTGTTGACATAGTTGCACCTGAAAAGACAGTGAAAAAATCTTCTAGCATTGTTATACCATGGAAGACCCAATGAGTGCCTGATTTAAAGAGAACATGCCGTAGAGCTGAGCGTCAATGGAGGAAGACTAAACTTACTATCCACTATGAAATATTAAAAGTTAAAATAACAGAATACAATAACACTGTCCGTCTTGAGAGGCGCTGCTATTTCTCTAAGATTATAAATAACAATGCTAGTAATCCCAGAGTCTTATTTTCTACAATTGATCGCCTACTAAACCAGGTAACTCAAAGGAATGCCTCCTAAGTACTTCCAGTAAAACCTGTGAGGCTGTCGCTGTATTTTTCAATCAAAAAATTAATGATATTAGAAATAACATAATATATCCCTCCAACACTAAGGATCCTCCTAAACCCCAGCATCCTGTTATAAACAAATTAAACTCTTTCACTAGGATAGATTTACCTGATTTACAAAAAATAATATCTCAATTAAAATCCTCCACCTGCGTCCTTGACCCAATACCAACAAGGTTTTTCAAAGAAGTATCAGACGTGCTAATTGATAATGTTCTGGACATAGTAAATTGTCATTAGATACTGGGGTCTTCCCAGACTGTCTTAACCCTACTATTACCCTAGGGTCGGTACCGACCCGTTTTCAAGTTTTAAATGCATAAAAGTACCACATTGGGTTGGCACCCTGCCCAGGATTGGTTCCTGCCTTGTGCCCTGTGTTGGCTGGGATTGGCTCCAGCAGACCCCCGTGACCCTGTATTCGGATTCAGCGGGTTAGAAAATGGATGGATGGATGGAAGTACCACATACATTTTGTTTACTGCATCAAGGCTTTTTCCATTTTTCTGAAACTTCCATTTAAACAAAACAAAAAAAGGTAAATTATTTCTCTAATCAGAAATTCACTGCCTGTGGTCTTAGCGGTCGCCACCGCACCAGGGTACAATAAGAGATCATAAAACAATAAATCCTGGCCAAACTTAAGTTACAGTATAAACACACTCTCAGCTCACTCTGGCCCCCACACCCCCACCCAACTCTGTCAGGTAGCAGGCCTCTCCCATCCCCCGAGCTGTAGTCAGGGGCTTATCTCTTTACACCTCCCCGAGTAAAAACAGAGACAGCCCAGACAAAACAGACCCAGACCAGTTCAGTTTGGTGATTGTGACTGGAGAAAAAGCATCTAATTTGCAGAGGTAAAAATGGCCAGATTCACAGCTCTCCAAGCTCTGGATCATATCCTAGCTGAAGGACAAGTTACAGAGTGGCACAGCGACACTGATGAGGTGGACTCAGAGGAGGAAGACATTGTGGAGTGTCAGTCAGAAGACACAGACACAGAGTCTGAGGAGGAGATCACCTCTGAAGCAGTTTCCCCACCAGCTGAAGTACTACAGTCCAAGAATGGCAGCATCTCCTGGAGGTTAGTACCACCTGACGAGACTCGCAGGACAACTGGCAGGGCAGCTGCTGAAAATATCATCAGAATGACTCCTGGGGTCACAAGGTTTGCCATAACAAGGATAAGTGACATCAAAACAAGTTTTGAACAGTTCATGCCATCATCGCTGAAAAAAATAATACTTGACATGACAAACCTAGGACAAAAAGTCTACGGAGACACATGGATTGACTTTGATGAAGAATTCCTGGATGCTTATATTGGAATTCTTCTTCTTGCTGGAGTATACCGATCCAGCAATGAGGCCACAGCCAGTCTCTGGGACACAGCAACAGGCAGAAATATTTTTAGGCCACGATGTCACTGAAGAGCTTCCACATGATCTCGAGAGTCCTCAGGTTTGACAACCGAGACATGAGAGCAAGACGTGACAAGCTTGCTCCCATAAGGGATGTCTGGGAGAGATGGGTGCAGCGCCTGCCTTTGATGTTCAATCCAGGGCCAGAGGTTACCGTAGACGAGCGTCTTGTGCCTTTCTGGGGAAGATGCCCTTTCCGGCAATACATGCCCAATAAGCCAGCCAAATACGGGATAAAAATCTGGGCAGCCTGTGATACAAGAACAAGCTATGCTTGGAACATGCAAATTTACACAGGAAAACCTGAAAGTGGCATCCCTGAGAGGAACCAGGGAAGGCGTGTAGTCCTCGACTTGACAACTGGACTCGCGGACACAATATTACATGTGACAATTTTTTTACAAGTTTTGATCTTGGACAGGAACTTCTGAGGCGAAAGCTCACCATGGTGGGCACTATCAAAAAATAAACCTTAGCTGCCCGATGAAATTGTGAATTTGAAGAACAGGGCACCACTGTCTTCAAAATTTGCCTTTACAGACACAACCACTATTGTGTCATATTGTCCAAAAACCGGTGTGTGATACTCATGTCCACACTCCACAAGGACACTGCTGTGTCATCAGCAAAAGAGAAAAAGCCCATCATTATTTTGGATTACAATAAAAACAAAGGAGGGGTGGACAACCTGGACAAGCTGACTGCCACCTATACATGCCAGCGCATGACCAGGAGATGGCCAGTGGTATTGTTCTACAATATGCTGGATGTGTCAGCCTACAACGGATTTGTGTTGTGGACCCAAATCCACCAAGGGTGGAATGCAGGGAAGAATCAAAGGCGAAGAATGTTTCTCCAAGAACTAGGGGATTCTCTTATAAAGGGACACATTGAAAAAAGGGAACGGGTCCCCCGAGACCCAGCCGCTGCAGCTGTGGTCAGAGAGCTGCAGACCACAGCAAGCACTCCGTCCCACGTCAGCAGGAAGACGAAGAGCTTCAGCACCAGCATCCTTCCCTTTAGCCAGCCCTGCCACAGCCACAGACCCAGACCCAGAGAGGCTGCCGGATTCCAAAAGAAAGCGCTGTCAGGTCTGCCCAAGCAGCAAGGACAGAAAAACCAATTCCATGTGTGCCAAATGCAAGAAATATATTTGCAAAGAGCACACTAAAAATGTCACTACTGTCCTACTTGCACATAGTGTAAACATACAGTAGCAATCCTGCTCCTGGAGAGCTACCACCCTACCACCGTACTACTAATTCTATTGGTTTGATTGTTTGTTTGATCTACATTTTGTAATTTATTTTGTATTTTATTTTGTCTTACTTGTTTGGCTTTGTCTTTGTGATTGAATTAAAGTTCAACTTTTGGAAAAAATACTTTTTTTGCCTTCTTCTTGAAGTAAATTTTTTTTTTACAGTTGTGTTCTAATACCCCTCAGTAATAGTCAGGTAACATATAAACCTTTGATTTATTCGTATAATTCTCCTGAGGTTTATTTTACCAATTTTTTTGGACTGGGCCGTTTTATTGACATCATACGTCTCATCTTCAGAGGGCCACACCAAAAATTTTAAAACCAAATTTTAAAATCTTTTCATTGATAAGGAAGCCTAACAAGGTAACCAAGAGGTAAGGAAACAAACTGGATGATAAAAAAATGTTTGAGGGTTGAGGGAGGCTGATTTAGAACACGGGTCGGCACCAACCCGACCGGCCACGCCCAAGATAACAGATGGGTAAAAATGCTAGGATAATAGTAGGGTTAAGCCTGCTGTAGTTAAACCCCTACTTAAGAAACAATCTCGACCCCTCAGCTCTTGAAAATTTTAGACCCATCTCTAACCTGCCTTTCTTAAGTAAAGTTCTGGAGAAGGCAGCCATTATGCAGTTAAATGACCACCTCAATAAACCTGCTATTCTTGATAAATTTCAGTCGGGTTTTAGAACAAATCACAGCACAGAAACTGCACTTGTTAAAGTAGTAAATGACTTGTGGGTAAATGCAGACAGAGGCCATTTATCTGTTTCCATCCTCTTAGATCTGAGTGCTGCATTTGATACCATTGATCATAATATTCTTAGAAATCGTCTTAGTCAATGGGTGGTCCTCTCTGGCAGGGTCTTCAATTGGTTTGAATCCTACCTGACAGGGAGAAAATATTTTGTTAGTTGTGGTAATAACAACTCGAAGACACATGATATCCGATATGGTGTTCCACAAGGCTCTATCCTGGGTCCGCTGTTATTCTCAATTTACATGCTTCCGTTAGGTCAGATTATCTCAAGGCACAACGTGAGCTACCACAGCTATGCTGATGACACACAGCTGTACTTATCAATAGCACCTGATGACCCTGATTCTATTGATTCACTAACAGAATGTCTGACTAGTATCTCAGAATGGAAGAATAGTAACTTTCTCAAGTTAAATAAAGAGAAAACTGAAATGTTAGTGATTAGCAATAATGGATACAATGAGGCTATTAGAAATAAACTGGATACATTAGGATTAAAAGTCAAGACGGAGGTAAAAAGCTTAGGTGTAATTGTTGAGTGTAATCTGAATTTTAAATCGCATATTAATCAGATCACTAGGACAGCATTTTTCACTTAAGAAACATAAGTAAAATTAGACCTCTTATATCACTGAAAGATGCTGAGAAATTAGTTCACTCGTTTGTTTTCAGTAGACTAGATTACTGTAACGCATCCTCTCAGGACCACCCAAGAAAGACATAAATCGTTTGCCACTAGTGCAGAATGCAGCTGCTAGAATCCTAACTAGGAAAAGAAAATCCGAACACATTTCTCCAGTTTTTATGTCACTGCACTGGTTACCTGTGTCATTCAGGATTGACTTTAAAATTCTGCTTATGGTTTATAAAGCCTTAAATAATCTCGCCCCATCTTATATATCGGAATGTCTGACACCTTATACAAACTGGATTCCAAAAAAGTTGGGACACTATACAAATCGTGAATAAAAGCTGAATGCAATGATGTGGAGGTGCCAACTTCTAATATTTTATTCAGAATAGAACATAAATCACGGAACAAAAGTTTAAACTGAGAAAATGTATCATTTAAAGGGAAAAATATGTTGATTCAGAATTTCATGGTGTCAACAAATCCCAAAAAAGTTGGGACAAGGCCATTTTCACCACTGTGTGGCATCTCCCCTTCTTCTTGCAACACTCAACAGACGTCTGGGGACCGAGGAGACCAGTTTCTCAAGTTTAGAAATAGGAATGCTCTCCCATTCTTGTCTAATACAGGCCTCTAACTGTTCAATCGTCTTGGGCCTTCTTTGTCGCACCTTCCTCTTTATGATGCCAAATGTTCTCTATAGGTGAAAGATCTGGACTGCAGACTGGCCATTTCAGTACCGGATCCTTCTCCTACGCAGCCATGATGTTGTGATTGATGCAGAATGTGGTCTGGCATTATCTTGTTGAAAAATGCAGGGTCTTCCCTGAAAGAGATGACGTCTGGATGGGAGCATATGTTGTTCTAGAACCTGAATATATTTTTCTGCATTGATGGTGCCTTTCCAGACATGCAAGCTGCCCATGCCACATGCACTCATGCAACCCCATACCATCAGAGATGCAGGCTTCTGAACTGGCGTTGATAACAACTTGGGTTGTCCTTGTCCTCTTTGGTCCGGATGACATGGCGTCCCAGATTTTCAAAAGAACTTCGAATCGTGACTCGTCTGACCACAGAACAGTCTTCCATTTTGCCACACTCCATTTTAAATGATCCCTGGCCCAGTAACAACGCCTGAGCTTGTGGATCTTGCTTAGAAATGGCTTCTTCTTTGCACTGTAGAGTTTCAGCTGGCAGCGGCGGATGGCACGGTGGATTGTGTTCACTGACAATGGTTTCTGGAAGTATTCCTGGGCCCATTCTGTGATTTCCTTTACAGTAGCATTCCTGTTTGTGGTGCAGTGTCGTTTAAGGGCCTGGAGATCACGGGCATCCAGTATGGTTTTACGGCCTTGACCCTTACGCACAGAGATTGTTCCAGATTCTCTGAATCTTTGGATGATGTTATGCACAGTTGATGATGATAGATGCAAAGTCTTTGCAATTTATCGCAGAGTAACACCTTTCTGATATTGCTCCACTATCTTTCTCTGCAACATTGTGGGAATTGGTGATCCTCTACCCATCTTGGCTTCTGAGAGACACTGCCACTCTGAGAAGCTCTTTTTATACCCAATCATGTTGCCAATTGACCTAATTAGTGTTTATTGGTCTTCCAGCTCTTTGTTATGCTCAAATTTACTTTTTCCAGCCTCTTATTGCTACTTGTCCCAACTTTTTTGGGATTTGTTGACACTGTGAAATTTTGAATCAACATATTTTTCCTTTAAAATGATACATTTACTGGAATTAAACGTTTGATCTGTCATCTACGTTCTATTACAAATAAAATATTGACATTTGCCATCTCCACATCATTGCATTCAGTTTTTATTCACAATTTGTTTAGTGTCCCATCATTTTTGGAATCCAGTTTGTATATCAAATTGTAACCTCAGATCCTCAAATGAGTGTCTCCTTAGAATTCCAAGAACAAAACTTAAAAGAACTGGTGAGGCGGCCTTCTGCTGCTATGCCCCTAAAATCTGGAATAGCCTGCCAATAGGAATTCGCCAGGCTGATACAGTGGAGCACTTTTAAACACTACTGAAAACACATTACTTTAACAAGGCCTTTTATAACTTCAATTTAACTTAATTTAACTTAAACCTGAAACTCTATATGTTCAATTTCCTCATAATATCTACTCATGGTGGCTCTAAAATCCGTACTGACCCCTACTCTTTCTCTGTTTCTTTTTCCGGTTTCTGTGTGGTGGTGGCCTGCGCCACCTCCACCTACTTAAAGCTTCATGATGCTCCAACAATGATGGATGGATTAAAAGGAAGAAGTCTACGTGACTATCATCATCAAGCCCTTCTGTGAGAACCCTAAATCCAATGAGGACTGTTTCATTTATGTTAGGTAGAATGCCCAGAGGGGACTGGGTGCTCTCATGGTCTGGAATCCCTACAGATTTTATTTTTCTCTACAGCCGTCTGGAGTTTTTTTTTTTGTTTTTTCTGTCCCCCCTGGCCATTGTACCTTACTCTTATTCGATGTTAATTAATGTTGATTCATTTTGTTCTTATTGTGTCTTTTATTTTTTTATTCTTTATTATGTAAAGCACTTTGAGCTACTGTTTGTTTGAAAAAGTGCTATATAAATAAATGTTGTTGTTGTTGTTGTATTTTCCCACTCCAGAGGTTTTATTAATTGAGATAGATAGATAGATAGATAGATAGATAGATAGATAGATAGATAGATAGATAGATAGATAGATAGATAGATAGATAGATAGATAGATAGATAGATACTTTATTAATCCCAAGGGGAAATTCACATATTGATGGATTCAATTGCTTTGAATCCATCCCGCATCATATGTAAAATGTTTAACTTCTTATTGCTAACAAATCACAGTAGCTTTTGCCTGCTTATTGCTGTGACACTGACTTGCCGGCAACCTCAAAAGCTTCCTCCACCCTCTGCCCCACAGACACAAAGGTTGCAGTAAAACTAGAGTAACACCTGCTGTTGTGTGAATCACAAAAAAAAAAAAAAAAAATACCGTGAAAAACTATTAAACTGCTTCACTGCTCCTTAATAGCTACTAAAAAAAACAAAGTGTTTAGGAGCAAAAGTCATATTTAATGCACACTCACACAGAAGGAGCACAGACTAGCACAGAACACACAGACTTTGTCACTTTATGATTTAAGAATGATGTCAACATGTTAGTCTAAGTTGTTTCTCCAATCCACTACTTCAATTGTAAATTCAAAGGTTTGACATTTCATCCAAATACTTCTGTAAGGATGTCACAAGAACCTTAGAAGAACTAAAGAGATGTGTAAAGCTGGCAAATGTGATAAAATAATTTTTGAAGACCTGGATGTCCATCAGTGCATAGAGAGCCATACTGTCTACGAATATGGAGGAAACTCACTACTGGAAAGGGCAACCCACAAAGATCACAGCATGAAAGCAGAGATGAATAGGGACCCAAACATGCAGAGCAAAGGGACTGCAGAAGTCTCCAGGACTTGAGAAAGTCTCTGTCCTTGTGTTCATATGGAGAAAAGCATAAGAATGTAGTTTACAGAAGGGCAACACCAAGGAGATCAATGCAATCTAGCAAAATCATCACTACAAATCTGAAAACTTGTAAAAGATCATCACAATGTTCTAGAACAGACAATGTTCTATGAATGAATGAGCCAAAAGTTGAACTCTTTGGTCAAAACATGCAACATCATGTTTGGAGGTAACACAAAAGTGGACATTGATACTAAAGACTCAAGGTGAATGGAGCATCATGGTTTGGCATGCTTGTTTCTTCATGGCCTGGAACACTTGACATGATCAACGGTCACTGAATTGAAAATATCATCAAGAAATCTGAAATATCAAGAAATATCAGGAAAGTAGAAGCTTAACAAAAATTGAGTGATGACACAGGACAATGAGCCCAAACACAGGAAGAAATCAAAACAGAAAGGGTTAAACATACGGTAATTAGTGTTCTGGAATGGCCAATAAGAGACACGAGATGCTGTGGCCTGACCTAAAGAGAACTGATCAGAAAAGGGCTCACAGGGATGAAGAAACTGAAAAGGTTGGAATGAAGGAATGGGTTAAAATTCATTGCTAATCAATAGCTACAAAATGTTGTGGAGGTCATTACTGTTAAAGAAGGGTCAACCAGTCTGTAAAGATGGGAGGGTCGCGGAGTGGGCTGTGAATGTTTAAATGATGTGTTCAGGACTGACAAGAAGCCATTCGATTGTTTGTGTTATTACAGTAGTTTAGGACAACTGAGGCTGTCTGTAATCAGAGCTTAGTTGAAGATCGGACTACATTGTTAAGAGGAATTAATATGGATACCCTGGAAATTCCAGAGGGATCAATACCTTTGTCTTGTTCTTGGACATTTGTATAGCACTCTTTATCGAGGATAGGCTGAGGACTTCTGCATAAAGTCACTATAATGGAAGAATAGCAAACTGCTAAACCTTACATAACAATAGATAAAATCCCAAACTACAGTATATTTAAACACACAATAAAATAAAGTTTTTCAGTCTATTTCTAAGTTTCTCCTAAGAATCACAAGATCCAACTTTTGAAGCTCATAAACCCCAAACCTAAATCTTACACATTTTTATTTTGCACTTACTTTTTCCAAACTTCTTTGAAGGTGGGCGCTTATTTTTCTGCGCTCTAACAGATGTAGTTTCCTCAGCCCTCTTTGGTTCAAACTTTAATGATTCAAACTTCACATTGATAGAAGGATCTGGAGATGAACAGTGTCTGCTCTGAGAAGAGTCTAACCTGGTCACCACTCCATCTTGACACCCATCATGAAGGTTGTCTTCTTTTACACTGTCCAGATTTGTACGGTTATGTGTCTCAATACTGACAGATTTCTCTTCAGGTTCTTCTTTAATGCCCACTGGCTGCAGTTCACTGTCCTCCTCCTTGATGCTCAGACTTTCCTGTTTAAGGTAGATGGACTCCCACTGACAGTCCTCCTCCTTAATATTCACAGTTTTCTCCATGATATTTGCGTCCACATCACAGGTGTCCTGTTTCACATCTACTGAGATGTTCCAGCAAACAGCAGCTTTTTCTTTTTCTCTGTGAAAAGAACAGGATTCAACTTCATTAAAACTTCATCACTTATGTCTAAAGACACTTGAATATCATTTTAGAACAGACTCTATGTTATGATTTACGTAAAGTTAGACAGTTTGTAGCATGCTGACAGTAACTCATTGCTCTTCGTTTCAGATTATCAGAATCTTGGGAGTGGAGTGAAGGTCCAACAGACTCTGAAACAAGAAGACCATCTTACACAGTTGTGGGTCAGCAGTATTCACTACTTGAAATAAAATACAGTGCTGCTGGGGTCCCAGAATTGTCTTATCAGTTTATATTAATAACAATAACACATTTTATTTAATAGGCTCCTTAATTAGCACTCAAGGTTACCTTACAATAAAGTTAAACAACATTAGTAAAATTAAAACAAGAGAATGATAAATCAAAAAGAAATGATTAGCAAACAAACAAAGATAACTGGCAGCAACAGTGTAAAACTCACAATTGGTATGCCAGTTTGAAAAGATCAGTTTGAGGATAGTTTTAAAATGTGTTATTGAATCGAGCTGACAATTATGAGAGGGAAGAGTTGAGGAGCACTATGAGAGACGATCGAGCTCCCATAGCACTGAGTCTGACGTGTGATACAGAAAGTTGAGCTGCAGATGAGGATCTGAGTGAGCGAGAGGAGTGTCAGTCTGTAGGAGATCAGTGAGGTTGTGAAGAGCTGTCAATGTTAAGAGCAGTGTTTAGTATTGTATTCTGTAGTTAACAGGGAGCCAGTGAAGTTGAGAGAGAAGAGGTGTGATATGTTCAGTGGATTTAGAACAGCAGCTTATTATCCTGGCAGCGGAATTTTGAAGAAGTTGTAAGCAATGGATACATTTTTGTGGTATGCCAGATAGAATAGCATTACAGTAATCTATACATGAGGTGACTCGGGCATTACCTAATACTTTAGTACTGTGTTGCGCAAGAACAGGACAAAGTCTACAAATGTTTCAGAGATGGAAGAAGGCAGTCCAAGAAATGTTACTTTTATGGGAGGAATTATTTAATAAAAATAATAATAATTATTATAATTGTCAATAATAATTGTCAATAATAGTTTATAAATGGCTATAAATAATTGTATTTAAATTATTCACCAAAATCTATTGTAGGTAAATGATATTGATGAAGGTTTGTATAAGTAGGCGCACAGGATTGTGTTAAGAAACAGAAAAGTCTGGAGGGAGGAGATGAAAGAGGAACATAACTTTGCTGAAATGTGCAGCTGCAACAGGAGAAGACAAGCAAGTGAAATAAGAGGTTTGTTAGCTTAGGCTGACAGCTGTAACTGATGGTGCGTAACTTCTATTTTTGTCAGTAGGTTTGACAAACCGTTTCAATTCATTAAAGGCCACCAGAACCCTCTTTACCCACTGAATCAATCATAACTATTGATTGTGCTATCAAATTTAATAAAACCACCTTGTTGTCACTAAAAGTTATAAAGTGCATTGTTCTGTTAAACTGTGACCATCCCTTCTCCATTAGTAAATAGTTGATTGACCTGACTTCAGCTACTTAACTGCACCGCCATAACAGGGATGGATGTGTGTCGTGTTAAAAGGAAAAAATGTTTTAACTCCATAAGAAGGGGCAGAGCAGGCTCTTTTCAATTAGGAAGCAGCGTTCCTTCAATGTGGGAGGTGACATAATTCACATCTTCTATCACATTCTGATGACCAGTGTGATTTTCTACATTGCAGTGTGCTGAGCTGTGTACATCACGTCAAGAGAGGCTGACTGAATGAACAGGCTAATTAAAAGGGCAAGAGCAGTCATGGGAAGCACCCTGGACCCCATTGAGTTCATAGCTGAGGAGAGGATTAAAACATAACTGAGAGCCATTATGAACAATGCAGCACATGCTCTCTAACACAGTAAAATGGAGTTCTTTCAAATCATTCTGCATAAGTACAGTAATCCCTTGCTATATTGCGCCTCGACTTTCGCGGATTTAAAATATAAGCATATCTAAATATATATCACGGATTTTTCGCTGTTTCGCGGATTTCTGCGGACAATGGGTCTTTTAATTTATGGTACATGCTTCCTCAGTTTGTTTGCCCAGTTGAGTTCATACAAGGGACGCTATTGGCGGATGGCTTAAAAGCTACCCAATCAGAGCATGTATTACATATTAAATAAAACTCCTCAATGATATATGATATGCTTGCATAAAGTGTAATGTGACTAAAAGAACGTGCTGCACAACCAAATACAGCTGTCATTCAACATGAAACAGTGCCTGGACATCACTTTACATGCCTTGTGGTGAAAAGAAAACCCGGTGAGTTTTACGGAGGTTGACATTAAAGGTTCACTTGAGAGCTAAAGCTAAAGAGCAGTGCAGATTAACACAACTCTCTATGTGAATACAAGGTGGTGCAACTCTGGACATGTAAACATCAAAATCTCCACTTGCTGCAAACTGTTGGCCGTAAGTGTACATCCCTATTAGCCCATCATTGTTGTTATTGTTTACATCCCTCCTCGAATGGACGTGGAGATAGCAGGTGATATCATCCATTCCGTTGTGGCTAAATTACAAACACAACACCCCGAGGCGTTTGAGCTAATCTCTGGAGATTTAACCATGTGATGCTGGACAAAACATTACCTGCCTTCTCCCTGTATGTGGATTGTAACACCTGAGGAAATAGGACTATTGACCTACTGTATGCAAAAGTTAAAGACACATACAGAGCCACCCCGCTGCCTGCTCTTAGGAAAGCAGATCATAACCTGGTTCTTCTTCAGCCTCACTACAAACCAAGAGTGAGGGAGCTACCTACAACCACACGCTCATTCAGGAAGTGATCCCCTGAGGCAGAGCAGGATCTGAGAGACTGCTTTGGAATTACGGACTGGGATATTCTGCAGGGATCACATAGTGAGAACATTGAGGAGGTTGTTGACTGCACTACTGACTACATTAACTTCTGTATGGACATTGTAGTTCTAGTAAGAACAGTACGCTGCTATGGATTACAAGTGACATCAAGGGCCTTTTGAACCAGAAAAAAAGGGCTTTTAAAGGCGGTGATCAGCATGAGCTCAAGCATGTGCAGAAGGAACTCTGAGTCCAGCTCAGGACGGCGAAGGAGCAGTACAGGAGAAAGCTGGAGCAGAAGTTGCAGAATAACAGCATGAAGTGTGGGATGGGATGAAGATCATCACTGGCTGCAGCTCAAAGCGGGGTGCCACCATCAAGAGAGACATGGAGAGAGCAAATCAGATGAACAACTTTAACAGGTTTGACCACCATAACTCACTCTCACCTCAGAGTACTGCACCCTCCACCCATCCTTCTACTGAAACCAGCATAGGAGAGAGTTTCCCCCCACCCACAATTACAGCAGCCCAGGTAAGCAGAGAGATGAGGAAACTTTTTGCCAGCAAAGCAGCGGGTCCAGCTGGAGTATCAACACAACTGCTGAAGGCCTGTGCGTTGGAGCTGGGGAGTCCTCTACAGCGCATCTTTATCTTGAGCCTGGAACAGGGGAGAGTCCCGAGGCTTTGGAAAACATCTTGCTTAGGGCCTTAGGGCTTATTTTCTGGGGTTTGTCTAAAATCAGACAAAAGAACCCTCTCTAAATACACTTGTGCATTTAACGGAGATTTATAAGAAAGCAGGTTTTCTACCTTATCCCAGTTTTGTACATGCATGTAAAAGCACTTACTGTTACACTAGCGCAACATTTTGATATTTTCTGCCTACTCAAAAAACTGAAATTATTTCTATTTACACAGGTGATAATTAGAAATCATTTTACTATTGTTAATCAAAAAGTTAAAAACAGAAAAGCGCAATTATGATTTTTGTTTTGTCATGGGAGGGCCCTGGGGTGACACTTTTCCCCTTTATACTCTTACTTATGTAGAAATTAAAACATATTCTTACCAAAATAGTTCATCACTTCCCAATTCCTGTAACTTCAGGTAATTAGACAGAGCTCCATGACAGGCAAAAGAAGATTACAGGTCAAATACAGTGTCATAAAATAAAATAAAGTGTGAACACCGCACAGACCCTCTGCCCATGACGGATGGATCTTTTTAAAGTTAAGGGATTTTTAAAGATTAGCTTGTAAAGCTTGAGATAACTACTAGTTCAGCCCATTAAAAAGCACACATAGTTAAATAATATGCCGCAGTTTCCTTTTAAATCACATTTGAGACATCTAAAAATCTAGCCTGGGCTGTATAATTTGTAATTATATTAATTAATATAATTATAATTTGTATAAAAATCGATCTAAAACAAGCCCTTTTTCTATTCAAACTCACCCCACATTCTAAATACAGGTATCTTCAGCTGACCCTAAGGAAACATCTTGTGGAAGCAAGTGGCCCGTATGGCTCAGGGATGGTTCCAGCACGGGCCGATTTCACACTTCAGCTAAATCAGGTTTCCCAGTGATGGACTCTGCAGTAAAAAAACAGTTTTAGCAATGAAGCTGATTTCCCAGAGAGAAAGACCAAGTGGCAGACCCAGTCAGCTTTAATCCAACCCCCTGCAAGCAGCCCCTGCTCTGTCTCTACGCACACAGAAAGTAAAGTCAGGCTTTGCAAGCACCCCACTCGAAGGACTCTGTGAGTTCGCTTGCAAACAACTGAGCCCGCCCGTTTCGATCACCCACCCCCTGCTGGGTGACCCTCAGAGAGCTCACCGGCTGGTAGTCTCAGGAATTTGTTAGGATTATGTCATGTACAAACCTAAACTTTGATTTATTACCTTTAAAGACATGGAGCAGTCTCATGTTACAAACGCATTGTGTCTCTTTTTAACACTTCTGCCTGTAAAAGCTCTCTATTCCTTCCGCGGCCTCAGGTTTAATAGGGGCTTGCACGCAGGCTAATGAACAAGGTCCTGTACATGTCGAGATGCCGGCCCATACCTGCCATCCCTTAAAATATATAACATTTTTAGGTTACTCATTTTGTAAGTATAATGTAATGAAGTTATTTTTAAAAGTAACCCTACATCGTACAAGAGAGACAGATTCCACTTGTGTTTTAGGATTTGCTGCAGTCAGTGAATTTTAATTTTTTGCTTAGCTCATTTCTATCACCTAGGAGCCTTTTGCAAAGGAAAACTCTGTAAATACACTTGTGCATTTAAATGGAGATTTATAAGAATGCACAGGAGGCCGTAGTGAGGTGTGCTGGTTTAACAAGAGGCAGGGGATGTAAGAAGCCCTTTTTGCACCTCCGAAGTTGTAATGGAAGGGTTTTTCTCTGCAAAAAGCAAAGGTGAAATAAAGAGTGCAGATGGGCGTTGGTCGCTCAGTGCAAAGACCAGCTTCAAGAAGGAATGTACTAGGAAGATGGCCAAAGAGTTATGCTGACTTGTTTTTCACTTCGAGGGCCTTTACTGTACACAGCTCTTATTTTTGTGTGCCTTTTGGTACCAGGTGTCGTCATCATCAGGAGCAAGTGCAAAACAACACAGCGTCCCGTGGAAAGGTGTGTGTGCTGAAACTAATCACTTCTATATACACTGCTTGCACGTAAGCCGCTTTTGGGCAAGGACACCTAATTAGTATATAAGGGAAGGTTTCGCCCTCAGTTTCTTTGGACGCTCAACCGTGGGGAAAGGCGCAACCGCCCGGTCTTATCTGATAAAAGGCACATGGGGTTGATCCTCTGACGAGACTGACATGCGGGCTCCCTCAGTCTACTGGTCTAGGATAATGGCTCTGGGTCTTTTGATGTATGTTACTGTATGTATGTATGTTATTGTAAGTATAAGTTTGTCTCTTTAAGCATATATATTTATTTCTATAACCCATTCATATGTATTTATATGTTATAATTGAATAAGTATCGGACCTCTTCTCTCTGATTTTTGCCCACTTATTCCAAAGAACTCCTTGAACCATTTTCCCAAATCAAAACATTTTGGCGTAGTCGCTGCAGGATTTTGGGGAATCTGGTAAAATATTGAACTATTGAATGAGGCAAAAAGAAATCAGAGATGTCTAAGAAAAAGGATAAAAACCCTGGCACGGCTCCTTTACCTCTTCCCGGCTGGGAGGAAACGGTATGGGAAGACTGCGCTAGAGAATTGAGACGTGTGTGGGGGGATCAGCACAATATTGGCAAAGTTTCGGCCCCCCAACACCAGTGAATGTACTAGCTGCACTTAAGGAATGTCAGATGTCTGTAAAAGAACCCATAACGGGCTTGCAGGCGCGGGGTGGGTTTTGCTAACTGCGGTTAAGAGTCTGGTAGACGAAAAGAAAGGGAGATTAAGAAAATGCAAATGGACTTGACGGATGCGTTAGGGCGGGCCTCAATGGCGGAATCCCAGGTAGCTGTATTATTGCCGCGGGTACAGAGAGCCGAGGAGTTGGCGGATGAGGCAGCCTTATGCATAGCCAAGGTAAATGCGAAAAAGAAGGGCAGACCGGGGGCCTCATGTATAAACGGTGCGCGTACGCACAGAAATGTTGCGTAAGAACTTTTCCACGTTCAAATCGCGATGTATAAAACCTACACTTGGCGTAAAGCCACGCACTTTTCCACGGTACCTCATGCCTTGTCGTACGCAAGTTCTCTGCTCGGTTTTGCAAACTGGTGGCACCCAGCGTCAAAGCAATGCTACTGTTCCTGTGTGATTACTCATTATTTTGTGACGCGGCTTTATAAATACACAGAAACTAACTGCATATTGTTTATTAGTGTAATGCATCTGATTGTAATTAACTTGTAACAATATAATGGTCAGGACCAGCCATAGTATTCCAAATACCATAACTGCTTTAGCGTTGTTACTCTCACTTCTCCTTCTTCTTCTTCTTCTTCTTTCAGCTCCTCCCGTTAGGAGTTGCCACAGCGGATCATCTTTTTCCATATTACTCTCACTGCATGACTCGGAGTATTTATATCACTGTATCTGAGTGTGAATCACAGCAGCAGCTGATCAGAAAGAGAATTATCAGTATACAGCTTTAAGGACACGCTGTCTCAGCCACTGCAAAACGTTTTAAAGCCTTTCCTGTACAGACCTCGCGGTTCAGAAACAGTTTAATCCCAAGAACTTTAAGTGCACTCAATCAATTGCTCCTTGTAGAACGGTTTGTACTTATAAGTACAATCACCCCACTGTAAACTTGCACTACAGTTATAATATCTCACAACCTGAGTCACTTTATAAAGCGTATTCACATATGATGACGATATCATTTTTAAGGTGAAATGCAGCAAAATATGTTTGTTAAATTATACACATAAAACTTGAACTTCATTTAAATAATCTATATTCTTCACTGGGAGTGTCGTGAAGGATAGAATAATTAAACATGTACTACGAAGATATTTCAATGTTCTTTAAACGTTTTGAATAATCGGCGCTAAGCTTACAGATGGCTTAACGTTAATTACAGAGCTGATTGTATGGCGATCGGTTACTTGGGGAAAGAAATGCACTGACTGCAGTGACGGCTACGCCAATATATATTGAATATAAAACAGAAAGAGAAAATAACAACACAGCTAAAACCGCAGCGACAAATTTAGAAAATAAATTATTTCATCGAAGTGAAACACATGTTTAATAACGTGCTTTAACTCCTATCATCATGAAAATGACATCACGTATACATCTCAGTATTTCAGTTATTCAGAGAGCTTTAATATCACGAATGTAATGGACTCTGTGTCCAGTTGGAGGAAGAGAGCCGGTTTAAGAAGCAAGTAGTGATTCAAACACATAGATCACATACAAGTAGAAGATCAAATACAAAACAAAGCATTTAATGTGCTACTTTAATTACGATGTAATTTGAGAAACTGGTTAATTAAACGATTTTAAGATGAAGTTTATAATGTTCTACTAAATGACAAAATAAACTACGTGATTAAAGTGGAAAATTCGAGATTAAATTGGACATTTCGTGCTTTTTCCCCACCGTGTGCCTTTTTTTCTGTACCCTAATAAACTTTCATATGACACTCAGACAGTGGGCTACAACTCTTCTTTTCACGGCAACTTTGATATGTGACTTCTTTTTTATTTCCGGCACTGTGCGATTTTGTGAATGTGAGCTTTCAAGTTTCTCCAACACGCTATGTCACTCGATCAACTTCATTTTGTTGATTATACCACGGTTTATTTGAACAAATAGTATGTTTTCCTTTGCCTCCACTTGGTATTTGCTGAAATTCTTATATTTTCCCCGTGCTTTTCCCATTGTCTTTTCACAGAAGGCTGCGCTTAAGGGCGATTTATATTGATTTGCATATTCAAATAGGCGTAATTCTGGGATGATTTGGGGCGTTACAAAATGCGCGTGCACGAGCGTTAGTTTTCACGCTGATCGGGATTTATGTAACGGAAGAACGTGGAAGTTGGAGTACGCACAGATTCCTGCATCTGGATTTTTCTGTGCGTAAGCACATTTCGGCTTTTGTGCTTACGCCATGTTATAGTGCGAGTTCTACGCACGGCGTTATACATGAGGCCCCTGAATCCCCCGAGTTTACAAGCTAAACCCATGGTACGTCGTAGACTTTATGGTGACGCATACGGTAATGTTAGGAGAGGAGATGTTTGTGAAGATTATACTGTACAAAAAGGGAAGGATTTAGATCACGTTACGCCCAAGGGCGAAATGAGCCAGTAGATACATGGCTGGTACGCATGCATGATGCAGAAGCAGGACAAGTGAAACTGGATGGGGAGGATAGTGTGGAATTTACGGATTACGCTATTGATCCTCGCTTTAAACAGGCAATGACGCAAGAATTGACTAAGTTGGACGATAGGGACAAGGTTAATAGAACAGGAGGAGTAAATAGAAAGAAATTATGGGGAGCGCTAATTAACGCCAAAGTCCCTAAGGGAGAAATAGATGGACGACCCACAGGGGTACTCCTAGACATGGCCAAAAAGAAGGGACTTGTGGATAAGTCCGGAGGGATAAAGCAAGGGGCAAAGGCAGAAGTTCATTTGCTTCTTACCTTTGCTGAATGGGAAAAATTGAATTAAAAAAAAACGGCATGAAGTTGGCTAAACTAGCTCATCTTCATCTTCGGAGAGCTCCGAGGAGGAGGAAGGAGAGGAGCAAACCAAAAAGAAAAGCCGGAGCAACAAGAAGTAAGAAAGGAGAAAAGAAAGTGGAGGCAAAGGCGGCTAAAATAGAAAACATTCGCTTGTCTACTCGTCAGACAGATTGCGTATGGTTAATGATTATTATAAAGAAGTTAGATGAGGAGGCAAAAGAGATAAATACCTAGCTAAAAAAATTGCGAGCAGCTAGCACTACACGTAGCAATGTATAAAGAGATACATACAGATTAAGCAACGATCGCTCAGTGTTAAAGTGTGTGGTGGCGCAGTGGTTAGCACTTATGCCATGATTCGAGTTTATTTGTGATTTATGTTGAAGCTTACATGTTTGTTTTGAGTTAATATTCTCAATGACAGTTTAGTCTTTTTGACGAGAGTGCCGTCTTGCTGTAGTATCGAACCGCGTGATTTCTTGATAGTTGGATTTGCCCTAATTGTCGCAGGAATGAATCGCCACGGAAGCAATTCCTCGTTGTCGCTGAGTCATTTCGCCAATGGATTCTCCTTGATCTAGAAACCAGCGCCGTTTCGAGCTGAGTAGAATCGTGTTAGAGTTAACATCCGCTAACGTCATGAGAGGCGGTTTTATATTATAGTCTGATAAGTAAAACAGCCTTCAGAAAAATGTAGGAGGATAGCACCAAAAAGAAAAATTAAGCGATAGAAAAATGTTTGAGTATAAAGATTTGTGTGCAAATATGTATATATCTGTACTTATATTTGTGGGGAAAGAATACCAAGCGTTGAGAAGGATATCATGCGCGAAAAAGGAAAAGTGCACTGTATTTAACTTCAAAGGTACCTGGCGCTCGCTAATGTCTGTGTATGTGAATATGTCTGTGCTGAACTTATTCAATGTGTGTGCCTGTATATTATGTGTATGCCTGAGCATTAATTGTTCTCTGTGTGTGTGTAAATATGTTTGTGCTAAAAATGTGTGAGCGTACCTGTTATTTGTTCTGTGGGTGCGTACGTGTGTTTGGGAGTAAGAAAGCAAAAACATGGAGACTTCTGGGTAATGTAGTTCAACTATGATTTGCTGAAGCTGCCGTGTGCATATAAACTTCCAGAGCTCTGAGTAAATATGGGTTAAAATAAATGTGAGTATGAGTAACATTTGATAAAATGAAAAATGCAATCACTTTTAATAATAAGTGATAATAAGTAACAAAAGTGAGGTAAAGTTGAATGTGTTAAAACAATGGTTTGGGTGATTTTGTGTATGTTATATAGTGTGTTAGAGGATCCCTATGTGTGTGTATGTTAAATAGGTTTCAGTGTGCTTAAAAGAATGTGTAAAAATATGTGGTGTTTGCAAGGATGAAATAATTGATATTATTATGTGTAGGAATGTGAATGTAAATGTTGAAATTAAAAGAGCTCTTAATTCTAAATTAAAAAAAAAGATTTGAACAGGTGGTGTAAAAAGGTCTCCAGATTAAACATATTATATGAGCACCCCTTTTATTTAAGTACTGGCCAGACTCTGATAAAAGGGAGGATTTTAATTAAAATGAGTAAATTTCGATTGAAGGAGACATTCTTTTAGCAAAATGAAGCAGGTTATTGGTAATACTCCTTTCAAAGCCTATGTTGATTAGTGCTGCTTAGAAAACAAAATTTACTGTATATTGGAGGGGCAGAGTACAAGGAAAGCTGCTATAATGTGAGGGTTACTTGTATGTGGTAATGAAGGTAAGTGTAAGTGACAATATGGTGTGCATTTGTTTAGTGATGGTCAAATGCGACAGTTGGTATGAAGAATGGCATGTGGCAGTATAAAAACAGCCAATGCCAAACTGTAAGTGAAAGAAAGGGAATAAGGAGGGTTAACTAAGAGAAAATCAGAATGTGCTCTTTGCACTTTTATATTTTTGAATGACTTGGGACATGTTTTTAATTGAGTGGAAATTGCAACCGCAGCCAAACTGGAAACAGCTATAAAGGAGGACTTAAACTTGTGCTTATCAATTTAAACTTTTACTCTGACTGTTTAAAGACAAATTGACTTAGACAAACACAGACTGGATTGAACTGACCGTTTGTTTCACTGCTAGCAATATTTTTAATAGGGGTACCCCCAACGAAACAGATCTGACATCTTATGACATATTATTTTTTGGACCCATAAGTAGCTACCAATGAAGAATTAATATGCTGACTATTTAAATGAGCGTTTTTAAGTCTTTACGTCTGCAGGTGAAAGCTGTTTTTTCCTAGTGCATCGTAAATGACAGCATTTGAAGTTGAACCAGAGATTGGGCTGTGATAAAGGTCTGCAGATAAACTAATTATCTGACTCCAAGGAGAACCCAGCCATAGCAGAGAGGGAATCAAGTCATGAATCAGGCCATCGATCAGCTGACTACTGGACAACACACCTTGATTCCAGTTCCAGGCATCATGGATACCTGCTGCCAAGAGCTCAACTGTGCTGGTGATGTTTGAGCCCAAAAGATCATCGTGGATTCCGAATCATAGATGACATCTGCCTACTTGGGTCCTTTTTGCTTGGGATGTTGGACCCCAACACCTGCTTTGGTCCTTATTAGAGAAGAAAATCTGTCACACTTTTACTCTGCAGGGCTCAATGTTCTTGATGGAGCCTGCTTTGACTGTCCACTTGTTTGACAAATGGCAACATCTTTGAAATTAAAAGTATTTGAACTGTAAAGTATGAATGGTATAGAAGGGAAAGCTAATTATTTGTAGACAAAGCAGAATATAGGGATTCCTAAATAATATGTATTTAATGAATGTTTGTATTAATGGGAATACTACATAATTATTATGAATTCATAGTGGTTAAGAATAGATATTTTTAGATAAATGTTTTGATATGCCTTCTGATATTTTGTATGAGATAATAAGTCACCTTTAAGGACCAATGATTTGGTTATTTGTAAAGTTAATCAGAATTGAGTCTAATCTAATATAAGGGATCTATTAGAGATTGTTAAGTGATTGTCATTGAAGGGACAATGCACCATTACTAGTCAGGGTCAGTCCAGTTTAGATATTCTAGGTTATTGATTGTAGTGTTATAGCAAATAATGTAGAGCTTTACATTTAGGTACATTTATTTAATTGAAAAGAATAATAGTAAGAATATGGGATGACACACATAATTAGTATTTTGGGGATAAGGGACACCTACTATAAGTCAGAACATCCATAGCTTTTAGAAAAGGATAAAACAGTTTAGGTTAGCATGTTGATGGTGATACAGGTCAAATGATTAACATAATGGCTTGATGAGTATATATGTTATAGAAATCAGTGAAATGAAGTAATAATTTGGCCCATAGGAGATGGATTGTCTTATACATACAGTGGTGAGTGTGTGGTCAGTGAATTAAAAAGCCCAGATGAAGTCTCAAGATCTCTGAAGATATGAATCCTTAATAAGAAGCTTGGGTATAACCCTTAAAATTGAAATTGAAATGAATGTGACCTCAAAATGACCCAGTGATTTGCATTATGGAAGGTAGTGCTGACGTCTTCCGAAGGGAGGATTGACACCTACTGTCCACAAAATGGCTGAATGAATGTGATAAAGGTGGCATAAGCTTGAGACCACAGCTGGGTGTATATTTGGGCAATTTTATGAATGAGTGTGTTAAGATGTGAGCATGGTGAGGTGTGTAAGGACTTTATCTCTGATTATCATTGTGCACAGCGGTGGCAACTTAAAACTGAGAACTTTTGAGTTATTTAAGATAAATATTTATGCCATCTGTATCATCACCAACAATATTAATTAGTATTAGCTTTATTTGAACCTGGGAATCATGGGGGTTCATGTTAGTGAAGTAGAAATTATTCTCTTAACGGTATGGTTATATATATTTGAATGGTATGTTGTTGCTTATTACCAGTTTCCTAATTAGTTATTACTAGAGTTGCTGTCAAATAGGTGTGCATCCAATTTCTTGAACCATGGACATCTTCGGTTAAAGATTTTTATACCAAATCAGAAGAAACTCCTTGGGTTAAGTGCTAGTAACCGCTCCCCAGGGAGGTGACCCTCTACGGTGCGCAAAGTACCTGGGTTGAAGAAAAAATGTAATTTCACTGGAAAAATATTTACAAGCGAAGAAAAAGCATTCATTATGGACAATTGTTTTATTATTATTGTTTCAATGACTATATTTAACTGTTATATATTTTGTACTTTAAGAAGAATTACTACCAGGACGAGACAGGCAAGAGCGCTGGTCTTGCGCTGAGTGAGGACCGAATGTAATGGAAGGGTTTTTCTCTGCAAAAGCAAAGGTGAAATAAAGAGAGCAGATGGGCGTTGGTCGTTCAGTGCAAAGACCAGCTTCAAGAAGGAATGTACTGGGAAGATGGCCAAAGGGTTATGCTGACTTGTTTTCACTTCAAGGGGCTTCACTCACGCAACTCTTATTTTTTGTGCCTTCTGGTACTAGACGCCGTCTCCATCAGGACCAAGTGAAAACAACACCGCGTCCCGTGGAAGGGTGTGTGTGCTGAAACGAATCACTTCTGCATACACTGCTTGCACGTAAGCCGCTTTGGGCAGGGACGCTCAATTAGTATATAAGGGAAGGTTTCGCCCTCAGTTTCTTTGGACGCTCAACTGTGGGGAAAGGCGCAACCGCCCGGTCTTATCTGATAAAAGGCACACAGGGTTGATCCTCTGACGAGACTGACATGCGGGCTCCCTCAGTCTACTGGTCTAGGATGATGGCTCTGGGTCTTTTGATGTATGTTACTGTATGTTTGTATGTTATTGTAAGTATAAGTTTGTCTCTTTAAGCATATATATTTATTTATTTCTATAACCCATTCATATGTATTTATATGTTATAATTGAATAAGTATCGGACCTCTTCTCTCTGATTTTTGCCCACTTATTCCAAAGAACTCCTTGAACCATTTTCCCGAATCAAAACAGAAGTTCATCGAACTAAAATCACGTTTTTAAAATCAGCAGCTTTAGCTCATGCTAGTGACCTCATAAATGGGAGCCAACAGCTCAGTACGCTTGTATAGCTCACAAAATAGCAGAGCTAATTACTCTTTCTGCTTAAACTAATGATCAAATATTCGGATAATTCTTAATTAAATACATGTTCAGTAGCCAAGTAAAATGACCGGTTGCTTTAACATGAAAATAAAGCATCTTTAGAAAATAAAGCATCTAAAAGCATCTTTGTAAAGGTCAATTGTAAAACATTATAAGAAAAAGCTGTGTTTCCAAAAGAGTTCTGCCCTTTTTCCAACAGTTTTCTTGACAATTTCTTGGAATCATCAGTGCCTTTCTGATCACATCCACCCCAAACAAAGCATAGAACTTAATTTCTGTACTCATTTTAAATGATAATAGCCAGTATAAAGTCCCTAAAGGAACTGGAGACATCTGATATCTTCTACCCTATATCTTTTCTTGCCCGCCCAAGTCATTCAGATTCTGCTTACAACACAAATGTGCGATTATTTTTTCTCAAATGGCCAAATCTTTGGCCTGCTAATCATGAAAAAATAAATACATAAATCATTTTATTCTCATGACACTATTATTTGCATATTTTATGATACCTACTTAACTTGTATCGACATTTATCTATCTCTATATTTTTTTTGTATCAGAATGTAGTTTAAGTTAATTTATTTTCGGTTCAATAGATGTATTTTTCATATTTTCGATTCTTGTTTTCTTTTTTCACATCTTTGAGTCCCCTTTTTGTTACTTTGTGCCCCCTAGCGTGGTCTGACCAGAGTTTGAGAACCACTGTTGTAGGGTCTTATTTGTAAAACACTCTGCGGCATTTCAAGCTAAATTAGATTCCCTTGTTTATTCAGCCATCCATAGGTGTTCCATTTCTGTTATAAATTGTATTTATTCTCTCTTTATTTACTAAGCATTTTATATGATGATTAGAAAACAGTTATCTTGTTCAGGCTTTAATTTAAAACAGCATTTTCATCAACAGGTTATAAACACTTTGCTACTCAGGGGGCTTTGTATAATACAACGTTTTAGAAATTCTGTGAATGCTTGGTAATAGCCTTCCATTTTACAGCAGTTATGAGCCTCTGAAAATAAGAATGGTTATAGTAGGTTATAGGAGCAGATACACTACAGGGCTGATGATTAGGCTTTGGACACATTAGGCCAATCAGGATGGAAAATGTTTTAGTTAATAGTTACATCATATCTATTATATGTATTACCACAAGGATTAAAATTTTACTAAAACTGTGAGGTTTATTCTTTCTTTTAGGTAGTCCAGGTGACATAGGACGGCTGTCTTTGAAAACTGCTTTCCCTCTGTTTGTGAAAAGCACCCTTGGTTTTAGTAGCATTCAGGGTCAATGGGACGTAAGTTTAAACTCTGATTCCAAGAGTCAACAAGTGTTTGCAAAAGTCTTGAATACGAGTCAAAGGACCAGGGTTTGTGCAGGGATCATAGCCAGAGGCAGAGTTAAGCTAGACATTATTATTCTAAAATGAAACATTGACTCGCCTCTATCACAAAGATAAGGCAGTAAAAACTAAAATACTAAGTCACAGAGGAGATTAAAATACATCTTAAGACCGGATCACACCAAGCTCACCGCACACTAGTTAAACTGTCATCTATGTAGGCAGTTCCACAGGATGGCAAAGAGTTGGGGAAAACATTATTTAACATCTGCTAGTATGAGGCTGATTAACATTAGCCAGTTATTGTTAGAATCTTATCTGGCACTAAAAGTGAGGCTTGTGTTCCTCCTGATTCAGGAAGAACATTAAATATTGGAGTTTAGAATATGAACTAGTCTGGTAAGGACATTTGTGCCAAAATAAATAAATAAAGTAAATAACCACATGAAAGTGGAGAGATTACAATTTGAAAAACTGCCGTGATGTATAAAAACATTTGAAATAAACAATAAGCTTTTTGACATGCAGTCTGGAATAGTCTGAATGTGTCTTAAAGAGTTCATTTTTAAATAAAACTTAAAAAGGCAAATTAAAAATATTAAATCTGAATGAAACACAGAAGTACCATTTAATGATATCAATTAGGGTTAAGTATTATAAAGCACTGGGATCTATTTATAAGGTTTATAAGGTTTAGTTATAAACAAAATGATTGGTGGCATTTTGCTTTGAAATGAACAATAGTTTGATAGAGCTTTAAGAATTAGAATGCAAGGGCTGACAGAGTATTTCGGATGTCTATTTTATTTTAACCTTTTGACAAGAAGCCCCTGGTCAGGGAAATATACCACCAATATTGAAAATGAACGGTGCCGACATGCTAACTAAATAGATATAATCTAAGATATTTTAGAATATGGCCCTGGCGCTAACCCCATGATTCTGACCAACTAAAGGGTCTGCACTTAATTGTCCAACTTCCTGTGGGTGCTATGGATCTTGTAATGGAGACTGCAAAAGATTCTATAATCTTTACTCTGTAATGGTCCATATGACGGCGATCTAGCCTGCATCCGTAGTGTTAACCAGTCGTAGGACATGAGGTTCAAAATTCACCTAGGGTTTTTCAAAAGAGATAGGATGAGTGTGGTGTGTGTTCTGTATTCTCTTTAATGTATTCACTATTCACAACGACCATACCCCGAGACCTTAGGTTTTTATGCGAAGTACCTTTCACTGACCCGAATAAGAGACATTCCATCAAAATGCTCTTGACAGTTTCCTGAACCAATCAGGCTGGTGGGGCGGGAGTCTCTTTTCAAAGAGTATAAAAAACATTTTCAACAACGTGTTTTGAACAGTTTACAATCATCATCTTTCCGGCTATGTTCCTGATCAGCCACGACGGTCTACAGAACAGACGGCACCTTACGATGGCCTGTTTTGACCTGAGGCTATCGTGTCCGACTCCGAGTACTCTGTGCCTAACAGCTAGCCTGCAGACCAGCCTTCTCAGTTGGACCATCTTATGCCTTCAACTGCCCAGATCTAGGGTCCTGAGCCTCAGGTATCTGCCCCTGGTGATCTATATTGGTCAGATAGTTTCCTGGAGAACCGCGCAGTACCTGACATTTTTGTACCTGCTCATGATGTTCCGGGGTTCCTAGCAGGGTCTGAGGAGATAGCAACAAGAAGAGGCCGTGACGACCGGCAGAGGCTCCAGATTGGAACCTATCACCCAAGAATAGGATTATGCGGGCATGGCCCTTGAACAAACTGACGAACCCTGGGTGAAACATTTCGAAAGGCTCTGAAGCTGGGCAAGTGTTGGATGGCAGCTCTGCCGGATAGAATAACGGATCGGCACCTAAAAAGTACCGGCAGGTATGTTGTACAGACCGACCCAGCCAAACACAGCCTACGGGTCTGTTTGAGACAGATTGGCTCAGCAGCGACTATCTGTTTTCCACAAACCGTGGCTCAGGAGCCCGGTTATCAAGACTTTGCGCGGTTTCCACATCTTTCTGCCTTTTCACCACCTTTGTACAAAATGCTGTGACGACCTGAAAATGAACATTCTATTCAGGAGTCGATTGTCTAAGCCTTTATCACACGGACGCTGACTCTTATTCAAAAATACGTGAAATTGCCAAGGCTTTCTCTAAATGCCATTTTCTGGACCTGATAGGTTTGATGCACCTTAGGGGTATACGACCTGGAAAATCAGATGAAGTGTCTGAACTGAATGTCGTGAGATCACATGTTTTTGTCAGCTTTTAATCACGCTGTTTAGTTGTAATGTTTTGAAGTGGTTGGTAAAACCTCTCTGAATTTTAGAATTGTTTTGAAAATGACCAATAAAGGACCATTTGATTTTTAAACCCTAATTTCTTTCACCGTCGAGGATGGTGGGTCGTTGAAAAAGTTTTTTATACTCTTTGAAAAGAGACTCCCGCCCACCGGCCTGATTGGTTCAGGAAACTGTCAAGAGCATTTTGATGGATGTCTCTTATTCGGGTCTGTGAAAGGTACTTCGGCATAAAAAACCTAAGATCTCGGGGGTATGGTCGTTGTGAATAGTGAATACATTAAAGAGAATACAGAACACACGCCACACTCGTCCTATCTCTTTTGAAAAACCCAAGGTGAATTTTGAACCTCATGTCCTATGACCGGTTAACACTGCGGACACAGGCGCTAGATCTCTGTCATATGGACCATTACAGAGTAAAGATTAGAGAATCTTTTGCAGTCTCCATTACAAGATCCATAGCACCCGCAGGAAGTTGGACAATTAAGTGCAGACCCTTTAGTTGGTCAGAATCATGGGGTTAGCGCCAGGGCCATATTCTAAAATATCTTAGATTATATCTATTTAGTTAGCATGTCGGCACCGTTCATTTTCAATATTGGTGGTATATTTCCTGACCAGGGGCTTCTTGTCAAAAGGTTAAAATAAAATAGACATCCGAGATACTCTTTGTCAGCCCTTGCATTCTAATTCTTAAAGCTCTATCAGACTATTGTTCATTTCAAAGCAAAATGCCACCAATCATTTTGTTTATAACTAAACCTTATAAATAGATCCCAGTGCTTGATAATACTTAACCCTAATTGATATCATTAAATGGTACTTCTGTGTTTCATTCAGATTTAATATTTTTAATTTGCCTTTTTAAGTTTTATTTAAAAATGAACTCTTTAAGGCACATTCAGACTATTCCAGACTGCGCATGTCAAAAAAGCTTATTATTTATTTCAAATGTTTTATACATCACGGCAGTTTTTCAAATTGTAATCACTCCACTTTTTCATGTGGTTATTTACTTTATTTATTTATTTTGGCACAAATGTCCTTATAAGTCTAGTTCATATTCTAAACTCCAATATTTAATGTTCTTCCTGAATCAGGAGGAACACAAGCCTCACTTTTAGTGCCAGATAAGATTCTAACAATAACTGGCTAATGTTAATCAGCCTCATACTAGCAGATGTTAAATAATGTTTTCCCCAACTTTTGCAATCCTGGAACTGCCTACATAGATGACAGTTTAACTAGTGTGCGGTGAGCTTGATGTGATCCGGTCTTAAGATGTATTTTAATCTCCTCTGTGACTTAGTATTTGTACATTTTAGTTTTACTGCCTTATCTTTGTGATAGAGGCGAGTCAATGTTTCATTTTAGAATAATAATGTCTAGCTTAACTCTGCCCTGACTATGATCCCTGCACAAACCCTGGTCCTTGACTCGTATTCAAGAAGTTTGCAAACACTTGTTGACTCTTGGAATCAGAGTTTAAACTTACGTCCCCTTGACCCTGAATGCTACTAAAACCAAGGGTGCTTTTTCACAAACAGAGGGGAAAGCAGTTTTCAAAGACAGCCGTCCTATGTCACCTGGACTACCTAAAAGAAAGAATAAACCTCACAGTTTTAGTAAAATTTTAATCCTTGTGCTAATACATATAATAGATATGATGTAACTATTCACTAAAAGCATTTTCCATCCTGATTGGCCTAATGTGTCCAAAGCCTAATCCTCAGCCCTGTAGTGTACAGGTTCCTATAACCTACTATAACCATTCTTATTTTCAGAAGCTCATAACTGCTGTAAAATGGAAGGCTATTACCAAGCATTCACAGAATTTCTAAAACGTTGTATTATACAAAGCCCCCTGAGTACCAAAGTGGTTATAACCTGTTGATGAAAATGCTGTTTTAAATTAAAGCCTGAACAAGTTAACTGTTTTCTAATCATCGTATAAAATGCTTAGTAAATAAAGAGAGAATAAATACAATTTATAACAAAATGGAACACCTATGGATGGCTGAATAAACAAGGGAATCTAATTTAGCTTGAAATGCCGCAGAGTGTTTTACAAATAAGACCCTACAACAGTGGTTCTCAAACTCTGGTCAGACCACGCTAGAGCACAAAGTAACAAAAGGGGACTCAAAGATGTGAAAAAAGAAAACAAGAATCGAAAATATGAAAAATACATCTATTGAACCGAAAATAAATTAACTTAAACTACATTCTGATACAAAAAAAATATAGAGATAGATAAATGTCGATACAAGTTAAGTAGGTATCATAAAATATGCAAATAATAGTGTCATGAGAATAAAATGATTTATGTATTTATTTTTTCATGATTAGCAGGCCAAAGATTTGGCCATTTAAGAAAAAATAATCGCACATTTGTGTTGTAAGCAGAATCTGAATGACTTGGGCGGGCAAGAAAAGATATAGGGTAGAAGATATGAGATGTCTCCAGTTCCTTTAGGGACTTTATACTGGCTATTATCATTTAAAATGAGTACAGAAATTAAGTTCTATGCTTTGTTTGGGGTGGATGTGATCAGAAAGGCACTGATGATTCCAAGAAATTGTCAAGAAAACTGTTGGAAAAAGGGGCAGAACTCTTTTTGGAAACACAGCTTTTTCTTATAATGTTTTACAATTGGACCTTTACAAAGGGGGCTAGTGGTTGTGGTATCTGTTAAAAGCTGACTGAGAAATGCTGACATTTGGTTTTTCTCTCTGGGAGATTCTCTCTAGGCTTTTCTGTGAGATGGAAAGGGCATCTTGACTTAGATGAACCAAAGATGAGATGTTTTCATGGCGTGTTCATCTTAAAATCGTAGATAGAACAAAATACTTCGCTTTTAGGCTTTCGGCAGGGAAGTGTGGGGACCGGGAAGTGTGGGGACGGAAAGTGTGGGAGGCTGACCGTCAGGTGCAGCCTCACCAGAGCCGAGGCAGGATGGGAACGTCCCGGGATCGGTGCGGGGTGACTGGGCATGTCTGATCTGGTCAGGATAGGCCGCAGGCAGGTCTGGGCTTGTGCTAGAGAAAGGGCGGGGGCCGAGGCAGCCCCCGGGCATGTCTGAGCTGGTCAGGACAGGCCCCGGCATGTCTGGAGCTTGTCGAGGTAAAGGCTGTAACACGCCCGGCTTGAATTTCGGGAGAGGGGGGCGGTGGTGAGTTCAAACAGTGGGCAGACATCCATCAAACGGCCTCTTGACAGTTTAATCGACCAATCAGGGTCGAGGGGAGGGTTCAAGAAGTAGTCGGGGCGGGGATAGGGAGCCCTGGACCAATCCGATGCCGGGGGCGGCCCCAAAGGGGAGAGGTTAGGTCACGTGGAGGGTCGGGGAATTCCGGCGTGACGTCATCAGGAGGCGACAGGACGGGACTTCTTGTCTTGCGTCATCGGGGCGGGACTTCCAGTATGACGTCAGAGAGGGTGGGGCTTAAGTCATGAATCATTTTGACAGCTCTAATTGCGATTTTGACACATGCCCCATGCCTATAACTACTAGCCAGATAGACTTTAATAATGGAAATGCCTATTTTCGTGTTTCCTGCATCTTATTCTGTATGAGTTTTTTCCATTTGAAACAATCATATTATTAAACACAAACATATACCCATTTTCAAAGTAGGGTTCTATACCATTGAATGCTATTTTTTGTGAAGTTACAGGCTAGATCTTGCCAAAAGCAGTTCATGAAAATTGACTGAAAAACATGCTTTCATGAAGAGTAAATAAACTCATTAGTGTACATTATTAGGTCAGTTACACTTGCAGGATAAACGTGCTTCATTCACAATATTGCATCCCACGTGCATGTGCTACTGCTAGTGCATGTCCTGACTTCAAATGGAGAAGCAGTAAACCAAATTCCAAAGAGGCAAGGTAAGAAGCAATGTCACTCTGCACTCTAAACTAAAGGAAAACAAAGTAAAATACAGCTGTAAGTGTAAGGAACAGGCAAGCATCGGCAAATGTTGTTGTGACTTGTGTTAAATATTCATTCATTATTAATGTATAATTTAATATTATCAGATTCACAACTACGACAAAATTTACAGAGAGTACAGTCTGCAGACTTGAGACTATACAGTAAAGTGTGTACGGCAGTACTTACTTAAAGAATAAAGAGCTAAAATTAAAGTTAAAAAAAATAAACTTTTATCAGCACTTTCAATTTTGTCCTGCAAAATAAATTGGCAAGTTTAACCCTTTTAAGTTTAAGCTTTAACTTCAGTGAAAATTGCTCACCTCGAACGCCGTATTGACGAGTGAATGACTGAGTCAGGCATCAGCTCTTATATCAGGCTCAGAGCAGGAATAATAAGATAATTCCTGGCTCAGAGTATAGCATAGCCAAAACGTGTCGTATCACAAGGCATGGCCAATACCATCCGACGATGTGTCCGCTTGCGCCTTCTCGCCCTCCATAAGTTTCAATACTGCAAACAATGGCCACCAGCAGGTGTCAGACTCAGAAGAAGGTCGACTAACCGTCTGACGTCATGATGGGTAGAAAGTATGATATGGAATCAGAAAGACTGAATGGGGGTCTAGGCCTCTAGGGAAAAGTATGCATTTTGTCGGAAAACGCCACAGGCCAGGACATTTCCTGATCTTTCGGGACGCCGAGACGGGTGATCCAAAAATAGGGACTGTCCTGGGTAAACCGGGACGTCTGGTCACTGTATGTAAACAAAATTAAATACATACACTACGTCACAACATTACATACAAATACACCTTTTAAATACTCTGCATTTGTAAGTTTAACAAACATTTGAACATCTTTATATCAAATTATCTATAATAGACTTACTTTTCCGCAAGGACGCACAGCATTAATGCCTCAAGTGATAAGAGAAAAGGACAAACTATTCTCACAAGGTGCAGCAAGTAAACAAAGGAATGAATGATGTACAAAGCCTGAACTATCGCCCGGAAATATATGAAAGAAAAGTTCAACAAGTATTTCTAAGATTCTGCCACTGGAGGCCACAATTTAACCTGACAAAAGACTTTCTGACAGTCATACTGAATTTATATCTATACTAATAAAAGGCAAAGCCCTCACTGACTCACTCACTCATCACTAATTCTCCAACTTCCCGTGTGGGTGGAAGGCTGAAATTTGGCAGGCTCATTCCTTACAGCTTCCTTACAGAAGTTGGGCAGGTTTCATTTCGAAATTCTACACGTAATGGTCATAACTGGAAGCTATTTTTCTCCATATACTGTAATGGAGCTGGATGGCCGTGGGGGGCGGAGTTTCGTGTGACATCATCACGCCTCCCACGTAATCACATGAACTGACTGTCAACGCGGTACGTAGAAAACAAGGAAGAGCTCCAAAAAGCACTGAAGAAAACATGCATTATATAATTGAGAAGGCAGCGAAACAATAAGTGAACGAGTGACATATACAACCATATTCATGAGTGCAGCTACTTCGGAAACAAAACCCCGTGTAAACCTAAAGTTTAAATTAAGATCATAGACAGGCTGCCGCTGGCGTTTGTCATGCCCACGGCTAATGCAGGACACAAGTTTAATGAGACGACGCAGGATATAAATGAGAGTTTTGATCACTTTGTAACTAGTTAAAATTGCAGGTGAAGGGCTGTGCTTATGCAAATTCCGAGAGACTGTCTTTGTGGGGGGATTGACAGTTAAGGCGGGTGGGGAGTGATGTCATCATCTCCCCTCCCATTCACCTCATTTCGCTCTGAGCTGAGCTCTGCAGCTAACGCAGTCTTGGAAGCAACTTTGTGATGCTGCCACCAAATAATCACAGAAAAATCCACAAGTTAATACACACGCTGTCTCTACAGTTTCTCCACACTCGAATCCTCCAGGCACTACTTACAAAAGGTTACATTGACAATCATGGTATGCGTTATTTTTAAAATGTTTCCTTTTCTTAGCACAAGTACAGCTGAGAAGCTTTGATGCATGTTGTCCATAGCACGTTAAAAAATAACGCATTTAATCACACTTTGCATTCCAAGCAAAGGGGGACTTCTGTCAATGCATGATTTCCTGGTACACCAATTACATTGATGCACACATCAGAGCTACAAAAATGTTACGAGTCGGAAGAGAGCGCGTTGCTAGGACTAATTTGAGGAAAATTTCGTTTCAAAAGACTACCCTACGGAAGCCTTGATAAAAGCGTGGTTTTGTGCACATATATATATGTGTATATATATATGTGTATGTATATGTATATATGTATGTTTGTGTGTGTGTGTGTGTATGTATGTGTATATATATATATATATATACATATATATATATATGACAGCAACATTCATAACAATGACAATGTCAATCATGTTATGTTATTATTAAAATGTTTCCTTTTCTTTTTCATTACTTCTTTAACACACTACTTGTCCGCTCTGAAGTGCAGGTATTTTGCTAGTTGCAGATAAAGCGTAACATAAACTACTGTCCAGTGTGCTTAAATGTGTGTTTTCATTTCTGATAGCTATACGCCACTTCCCTTTAAGGACAAATCACAATCAATTGTTTCAGCCAAGCAGCGCCTTCCAACCATCCAACATGACAGTGTGAACCTTCATTGTTATAGATGAGCGCTTCATTAAAGTATCGTTTTTAGTTATTGTTTAGTATAATGGATGACTTACTTAATTTTAAATCAATGTGGAAATACACACACTAACCTCTTAAATTATATAGTGAATTGCTAAAATTTACAGTGTCCATTTTTTAAAGTTGTAATTTTTACTTATCCCCGTTATTATGCATTATAATTCCTCAGTGTCGCATATTATTCCTCACTACTCACGAGTTCCGCTTCATTGTGATTCTGCCTCTTATGCTGTAAATGAAAACAATTTAATGGGAGAGTTTATTGAACTGACTGTAGCAGACTTTTGCTCTTCTTAAAATTATGCAATTTTTGTGATATTGACAATAATTATTAGATCAAACATCAATGAGTCTGTGAGTTTGTGTGGACTGTATTGTAATTGTTTTCATGACTTCATCTCAGTACAGAGAGTGTGTGATGTTAACAATGAATTCAGTCTCAAATGAAAACTCAAAAAGTGGGGCGAACATGGAGGATGACCTCCCCAGGGATCTTAGGTATGACTGCAGGTGTCAGAAGGATGATGAGAGGAGTTTCAACCTCGGAAGACCTGGCTGCGCTGAGAGGATATCTATATTTTAGATGACTGTAACAGGAACCTTTTCAAAATCCCTCTTCAAGGTCAAATTCTGTATGTCAGAGTATACTTACAATTTGGGTACATTTCTAGAAGAGGCCCTGCTAATTTCAGAATGACGCCACGTCGCATTCTGCACTGTCGTGGTATTGTCATGAATTATGAATTCCATCCATCCATCCATTTTCCAACCCACTGAATCCGAACACAGGGTCACAGGGTCTGCTGGAGCCAATCCCAGCCAACACAGGGTTCAAGGCAGGGACCAATTCAGGGCACCAACCCACCGCAGGACACACACACATACACAGCAAGCATACAGTAGGGCCAATTTAGAATCGCTAATCCACCTAACCTGCATGTTTTTGGATTGTGGGAGGAAACTGGAGCACCCGGAGGAAACCCACGCAAACACGGGGAGAACATGCAAACTAAACGCAGGGAGGACCTGGGTCTCCTAACTGTGAGGCAGCAGCACTGCCACTGCACCACCATGCTGCTGAATTATGAATTGCACTTTTTAAATTGATTATATCGTTATATTTTGATATAGTCCAGGTGTTATCCAGGTGTTATTGAATACTGTAATGAGAAAATCCGGTGTATGTTAACATTATATTTGTTAAATTCGCGCACAAGTTCATACAGTCCACACATACCAGTAACAGCGTTTGACGTAAACAGCACTGCATGGGGTTGGTCAGCCCCAAGTCCCGCACACCTCTAAGGCCGCTTCTGCATGCAATTGGTGCATGTCTGTTGCTGTCTCTCTGTATGTCGCCAATGTAATTGTTTACAGACATGTTTATTACACACCCTGACTTTCCACAGTTTGGCTAATATCTTTAATGAATGGATGTGACATATTTTGTCTTGGTGATTGGACATAAAACCGCAGTGAAAAGGCACAAGGTGAGCAGACAATACCGTGACGTCCTGAAGGGGGAGCCCAATAGATGCTCATTGCTGCTGTTCTTTTAAGCAGAGGCGCCAATAAGTTAGCGATATCAGAAAGTCAAGTGCACTGCAGCAGGCCATTTATTTTTACTCTTTGTTCAGACTGACTGCCAAAATAGATGATTAAGACTTTTAAAACTAAAGTAAAATAAGGAGGACTTTTACAAGAAAGTGACAGAGATTTATGTGGAGAAGGTTAGGGGCATGGACTTCATTTACAAATAAAGGTAAGACCATAAACGGTTTTCAATTTTATAAAATTAGAAATGGGATGATACTAAGAAAAAAAAATCCAATATTTAAAAACTAAATTTTGACCTTAAATAATATATTCTTTTGTTTTTCTTGTTATCTTTTTTGTTGAATAGTCTAGTAAAATTGAAAGCATCAAAGTTAAAAGCTTTTAAAAACAACAAAATATTTTAATTAAGGTCATAATAGAAATCTTTTTTTTTTGTACACCACTCTATACTTTCATTTTGTATTGAATGAGAATGGATTATGGAACTTCAAATGCAAATTTAGAACACATGGAGGGTGAGAAGCAAATGTGCTCTCTCTGCTATAAATGTCACGTTAGATCTTAGTCCAGTAAAGTCAAGTCAACTTTATTTATAAAGCACTTTACCTACAACAGCCACTGAACAAAGTGCTGAACATAGACTAAAATAAATTTTAAACAAAAACAAAATAATAAATAAGTAGATAAAATACAATAACTAAAACAAATGAAAACATAGTAAAAACAACTAAACAGAGTTAACACAGAGTAACGTCAACTGCTCACACAGGATCAAACGCCAAACCAAAAAGGTAAGTCTTAAGAGAAGACTTAAAAATGGGCAGTGAGGAGACCTGTCTAATGTGGATCAGCAGTGAATTCCAGAGCCTTGGAGCAAAAACGGAAAAAGCCCTATCCTCCCTGAGCTTTCGCTGAGTCCTAGGCACATCCAGAAGCAGCTGACCAGCTGATCTGAGTGAGCGGGAAGGAGAGTGCATATGCAGCAGCTCAGCGAGGTAGGGCGAGCAAGCCCATTTAAGGACTTAAAAACAAATAAAAGAATCTAAAAACAACTCTAAACTGAACAGGCAGCCAGTGCAGTGAGGATAATACAGGTGTGATGTGCTCATTCTTTCACGTGCCAGCTAAAAGGAGTTCAGTAGCATTTTGCACCAGCTGCAGTCGAGACAGGGTGGACTGGCTAACACCAACATACAACGAATTACAATAGTCCAATCGGGTTGTAATGAAGGCGTGGATTACTGTTGTAAATTGATCTTTGGAAAGATTGTTTTTTTATCTTTACCAAACGTCTTAGCTGAAAAAAAAAACAGATTTCACCACTGCACTGATCTGATCGTCCAGTCTAAAATTCTCATCTATCCTAAAACCCAAATTTGTAATAACAGGCTTACCATATTGTGCAGGGGGACCCAAATCCACAGGAGCAGAAGTAGAAATAGACCCACTGGTGCCCCAGGACCAAAAACTATAACCTCTGTCTTATTTTCATTAAAATTTTAAAAGTTCACTGCCATCCAAGCTTTCACCTCTTCTAGGCACATAACCAATGTTTGTATGGAGTAAGCATCCTTGCATTTGAGGGTACATAAACCTTAGTATCATCTGCATAACAATGGAAAGCAATTAATAGAATAGAGCCAAGAGGTAGGAGATACAAAGAAAATAGCAAAGGACCAAGTATGGAGCCTTGCGGAACCCCACACGATAGTGAGTAGACAAAGATCTAAATTCATCTAGCCTCACTGAAAAAGTTCTTTGAGTCAAGTATGACTTAAACCACGCCAAGGCAGTACCACAAACGCCCACACAGTGCTCCAAACTAGATAAAATACTATGATCTATAGTATCAAAGGCAGCCGTTAAATCGAGCAGAACTAAAATCACATAATCTCCTGAGTCTGTTGGCAAAAGGATGTCATTAAAAACCTTCAGTAATGCGGTTTCTTAGCCAAATATGTTCCTTATATGTGTGAGTAAAGAATGCTGATGAGATATGAAACATAACCAGTAGTCAATGTGCATTACGTACTACTCTTTTAGGTTCATACATTTGTAAATCACACTCTGAAGGAGTCAGTGCCTCAACAGCCACGAACTTCACCACACATCACTGCACTGATGGCACTGATGCTGTTTTGAAGACATTTGTAATGAGTTCTGCAGCACAGACTTTTACTCGCATTGGATTTTGGAAATCAACAATACGTATTGGCTACAGATCTGAAAATCACTGACTACTAAAAACGTTTAATGAGGAGTGTCTTGCACACATGTTGTATTGTTGTGATGACCATCGGCTTTGTTAACTCTAACATGTGGCATCTCTCAGCCCTCTGACATGATCGAAATGGGGTAGAAGAGAAGCTGCACGGTTACAATACACGTGCTGCCTTAAGACAAAAATGCTCATCACTTTATGTAGACTAGACTCCACACCAAGAAACGTGGTATCAGGTGGGAATCTTTTATACTGTCTCTTGAATGTATTTATTAGTTTATAGACAAGTAGAGTTTTTTTATCTATTTTTTTATTGTATTCATTTTATTGAAATCACACAACATTCCATACAAATAGATCAATTTTTACAAAAACAGATTTGAAAACAAATCAACCCCGACCCCTGAGAAAGACCGCATGACCAGAAGTAAAACTTAAAGCTAGGAAAAATAAGTAAATAGATGAATTAATAAGTGAATACAGATAAATGGAGAAGAAAAAGAAAAAAAGGGAGAGAATCTGCTTCCTCAGTGCTTTTTAAGAGCTTATTTTAAAGTGTTATTGATTAGATTCTGCCAGGTTTGGAAAAAGTTCTGCACAGATCCACTAAGTGAGAATTAGGTTTTTTTCTCAATTTCAAATAGTATAAAACATCAGTTACCAAAAAAAAAAAAATCTATTTTGTTTTATCTGTGCTCCATGCATTACCCTTGCCTACGCGAACACCATGAAGATGGAGGAGGGCCACTGCTTTAACTTTTTGAGACAAAGAAGATTGGCGGCCTGGTTGACTAATAGGACTTGTCATTACCCAATCTACGTTGCCTGCCTGATTTGCGGGCTTATGCGCACAAAGACAACCTGACCCATGCACGCATGAGCACACATGCGCAGAGCTTTACTATTACGACCCTGACCGATCTGCGTTTTTTAAGTTTGCGACACTAGTCCCCATTCGATTGTCTCTTGCATGCACTCTCTGCTCAATTAAAATTGACTTCACGCTGCCTGATTTGTTCTCTGCATGTCTAATGTTTTATGACACACTTCACTCGACAGGTTTGAATTGTACTTGCGAGTCATTTTTGTGTTGACGCTTATCTCCGCTCTGTAAGTGAACTTCTTACTGGAAAAGATGGCAACTTTTGAATTTTATAATGTCTTGGAAGAATATTTCTTGTCTAAAAATTTTAACTCCATTCGAAAGAAGAGGGAGCGAAATGAAATGCAATGTATGTCTGTGAACTTTATAATGGATACGTATAGCTTTTTGTAAGTACATCGTATTGCTGAAAAGGTAATAAGGATTTTCATTTTGAGTTGCAATATGACATTCGTAATCTTATGGTTTAAATGTGAAAGTCACAGCATTTTCCGTATTTGGGATAATGGATGTATTTATTTCATAGGGCGGCACAGTGGTATCGCTGCTGCCTCGCAGTTAGGAGACCTGGGTCGCTCCGGTCCTCCCTGCATAGAGTTTGCATGTTCTCCCCGTGTCTACGTGGGTTTCCTCCGGTCGCTCCAGTTTCCTCCCACAGTCCAAAGATATGCAGGTTAGGTGGATTGGCGATTCTGAATTGACCCTACTGTGTATTTGTGTGTGTCCTGCAGTGGGTTGGCACCATGCCCGGGATTGGTTCCTGCCTTGTGCCCTGTGTTATCTGGGATTGGCTCCAGCAGACCCCTGTGTTCAGATTCAGCGGGTTGGAAAACGGATGGATGGATATATTTCATAACACCCTAATAGCATTTGGTGGTGTGTTTCTTTTAACATTTGTTTACATTTTTTATCTTCAAGAGTGAACGCATGCTAATAATTAAGGAAAACAATATAATCGAGGTGTCGAATCAGGAATAGAATTAGGAGTGCACGCCTGACACTCGATGGGTGTAAAGTATGCCTCCAAAGCCCTCAGTATTTTTTATTATGTTGATATAAGATTACATCATGACAATAGATTTTCCATAATAAAGTTAACAAATATATAATAATAAAGGCTAAATTACATACAAGAGTAGCAACAGCTAATTTATTTTAAAAAAAGCATGATGCACATAATAGCATTACACATTTTTAATGAAGCAGATCAGAATCTTATATGTTTTAATTACTTTAGTGTGTTTTACATTTTTAAAAGCTATTTCTAGCATATTAATGTCCATACAGAAAGATGTAACAGAGGGTCTAACATTCTGAACTTTACACTTATGAATAGGAAATTTACGAAGCAAGGAAACCATAGTTACTGCATTTTCTAACATTTAGTCTTCAAAACTGTATACAGAAGAAGAACAAGAATTTAACATTGAGAGATTGTTTTGTCATTCAAGACAGTAACAGAAATAAATCTTTATAAAACATTTTGGAATAGGAGCAGAAGGAAAAGAAATGTAAGAGGGGATTTGTCTTCATTTGTACATAAACTACATTCTGGCGATATATTAATGTCATAATTATGAATTAATTTGTTAGTTGGCTACTATTTATTAATAATTTGGAAATGGATTTCTTTATCCTTCTTTGGCAGAAAAAATTCCATGGCAGATAACAGGCAATTTTAAAATTTATGATGTCCAAAGCCAGCAGAGAAGTGTGGTGTGCGTCTGATGTGGCACAATGACAGGCTGGGTAACTGCTGTTGTCATTTGTCATTAGCTTATTATTTAAGCTGATGGTTTAGGAGGAGTACACACACAACACATTTAACTGAATATAATGGAGAAGGCTTGCTCCTTAGAAATAACTTCTTCTTATTGCTGCAGTTAGAAGTACAATGCCCCTTCATTCTATTTTTTTTTTCTTGACCCTACAGGATTCCCGGTGGTAACCAGCCTTCCAAGTGGCTGAACAGATGCTGGTGTACCCAAATTCTGAGACACAACTGGATGTTCTTTTCTTGTGCTTTAAAGATTTCCAGTTTGAGATGATGTGCAGTTCATGTTACATTTGCTATTTCTACAGGTAAGACTACTGAGGCTTTCAGTTTCAGAAGTAATTTGTGCAAAATTCCTGCAAAGCCTCCCCATATTTATTACTTGATTTGTAATATTTTGCTGCCTTGAATACTGTACTCTATGTCTGCTCACTCTGTCCAGTAGCTAACATGGCTTTTAAATTTAGACAGGAAAGCTTCAGAGTGTGAATCCTCACAAACACAGAGACTGAGGTGCATTAGTACCAGCAGTCACTATACAGCGATGCTGTTCTGTTTTGCAAAATAACATTTATTTACTTAAGTTACTGTACTTTGTTGTTGGATTTTGAAAGAACCGAGATTTAATTTTAAATTAAAACAAAACTAAGGCAGGACAGAAAACAAATTTGTTTTGTTTTGTGATGACACCTGAGCAAATCACATTAGAAGTTCAGATATACAGAGATTGTAACACAATGTCTACTGTATGCATAACGAAAAAGAAAAATGATGCTACATATAATAACAATTAAGTCTGAGTTCTTTCAAAATCCAACAAAAAACCACAATAATTATTATTATTATTTGGACTTTAAGCAGAACTTTATCTATTATGATGGTTTACTTTGGTAATAATTAATCTGCTGGTGTACCAAGGAAGGAGGCAGAATAAGAAGTAAAGGTACACTTTATTAATGTTTCAACTCAGAAAGTGAATATCATTTATGTTTTTAACAGTTACAGTGAAGTAGAAGAGTCTTGTCGTGTTATTGGGCAGCAGTTAAAGAAGAATGAAGGAGAGATGTGTGCCATGTTGAAGTAGTGGCTGGTCCTCCTGCCCGTTCTTCTAGAATCCTCCTTCTTAACCTCTGCTCTGATATGCTGTGTCTTTGCCAAGTGATCACGAGGTATTGGCCTTTTTTTTTTTTTTTTCCCAACTTCAGAAAACTGTCAATCTCATTGCACTGGCTGCCTGTCTCACATAGAATTGATTTTAAGGTTCTATTAAATATATAGAAGGTTTTGAATATTTTAGACCCTGCCTGTAGTTTGGAGTGTGTGCTCCCAACATTTCTTTTCTTAAATAGTGCTTTTCTTTTAATTCCAAGATCAACCACAAAATCTGTCAGCTTTCTGTACTCATGCAACAAAATCTGGGATGCTTTTCCAATAGAGAAATTCCAGGCTACAAATGTTGAGCATTTCAAAAAATTTCAACAAGCCCACTTTTCTAATTTGGCTTTTTCTTAATTACTTGCATTGGTTGTAATAGATAAGAAATGGTACTGTATGCAGTTTGTAAGCTCTGCACTGGGCACTAACCTTTGCTGTTTTTTTTCATTTTTAATTTCAAGTTTATTGCAGAGATGCCCTCCATGCGTCTCCACTGTCTGTTACATCACCTCAAACTGCCTGTGATGCCAGAGCAAACAAAGTTCATAAGATTTTCAGATATGGAATTCTGATTGGACTGAGACGGCTACAATTATGTATGCTGGGATGCGCAGAGGGGGTTTATGGCATTGGCTTGGGACTCCCAGCGGTTTATTATCTCCAACATCCATGACAAACTTTCATACTTCTTTGTCCCCAGCCATTTGACTAGGCAGTGTATTTATTATGAAGGACAAGGACCCACCCATTTGCTTATTTACTTTTATAATGCCTTCAATTTTCTTTATCACTGTATATTTTTGTAGAGCAATTTGAGCTACACTTGTAAGCAATGGTGATATAAAAATATTATTAGTGAACAAATGTTAAAGGACAGATCAGGAAAAACGTCAATTTAAATAGAACACATTTTTTATTGAATATTGCTGGATAATAACTTTGACACTGAGTAGCATCTTGTTCATAAAGCTAAAATAGCATGTTTTTCTTTTTTGACAAATTTAATGATTCACTTTTATTGGCTTACATTTTTTTTAAAGTTCTGGAAATATATTTTTGTTACTTTTCTTTAATAGTTTTGTAAAACCTCCCCATTGTAGACCATTTTCATTGTATCTGTGTCCTAGTTAAATGCATTTATACATCGTTATTATTACTGAATTTTCAACTCACATACACACACATACACACACACACACACATATATATATATATATATATATATATATATATATATATATATATATATATATATATATATATATATATATATAGCAAAATACCCACGCCAGAGCTTAAGTACTGCATTAAAATTTTTATTAAGAAGAAAATTAAACCTTTTTAAACTGAGGGAAAATATGCCTATAATTATTTGTTAAGGATCTCTTTGTATACCATGTTGTCAGTTTGGCCCTCCGGTTGTAACATGACCAAGTTGTGCGCTGAGCTTACTCTTCAGCATGTAACTTACAGTTGGCCATGTGAACAGTAATCTTGTCTCAAATCTCACAGCTTGGATTGCTGCTGTCATAATCGGTTTGAGTTTCATGGTTTGTTTCAATTACGACAGTATATGCAGGATTTGTTGTGTTGAAGTTACATTTGGCATCTGTCAAGCGTTGTAGCACACAACCAGTTTATTCGATAAAATCACATCCAGCTTTTAAGAGTTTAAACATTCATAAACATCAAAGTGTCCACTACTGAAATCGCCACCTTTGAATCTAAGATGTTTAAAGAGAAATTGGCAGTTGTCGAAAGGTGTAAAATATTTGGCCATTTCGGTACACTTAAAAGTGACAACCGAACAATTCAGCGGCAGCAGTCAACTCACATGCAGAACCATAGGGGAAGGGCTGAAGCATTTCGCTCTTATAGTGCTCCTGTGTAGTATAATTATCTCCTGTACCGTCATCAGTCCACACCTTGAACCTGTCCCAGTCATTCAATACATAAGACACAATGTTCCTCCGATATCAAGAGTGAGCCTGATATGGCCGCAATATATAACAAAGAGAATGGAAAAGGTAGGTGGTATCTCCGGCATGGAAACCACTCGGTAAGTGACAGTTCTTTGATCGATAGTGATCATCTCGATAGACATGGTAATGGGAGTTGGAATGATAAAGGAAATGGGTACCTGAGCAATGTAAAGTAAGTGTAAAATACCTATACAATAACTATAATTGTAATAAACAAACAATAAAACAGCGGAGAAGCCGTGGATTAAACAAAAAATGTTGTAGTTATCAGTAGGGAGACGTGAATCCTGTGGCTAAGCAAGGAAGGGAATGTAGAGACCGGAGAGACGGACGGTCTTATATAGGCAGGCAGCCAACAACGTGGGAGGCATTGGGATGGGGGACCCAACGCCACCTCACACGGTGACCGAGGTGCAGGCTATGGATGTATATATGTAAGTAAGTAGGATTCAGTTAGCGTTGGGAACCTGTGTACCAAATTTCTTGAAGATGGGCCCATAAGTAACAAAGACTGTTGAAAAGTTCAATATGGCGGCTGACAGTGGCATCATACCACCGAAATTATTAAGTACATTGGTTTCGGTTAGTGCAGGAAGCCGCCTGCCAAATTTCGAGAAGATGGGGCCATAAATAAGAAAGTTCAACATGGCGGACATTGTTGACTGTTATGACCATTACACTAAGAATTTCAAATGAAACCTGCTTAAGTTTTGTAAGTAAGCTGTAAGGAATGAGACTGCCAAATTTCAGCCTTCTACCTATACGGGATGTTGGAGAATTAGTGATGTTGGAAAGTTCAATATGGCTGACAGTGGCGTTATACCACCGAAATAAGTACGTAAATTGGTTTCGTGAGCGCAGGGAAGCCACCTAACAAATTTCGTGAAGATGGGGCCATAAATAAGAAAGTTCAATATGGCAGACGTTGCTGACCGTTATGACCGTTACACGTAGAATTTCGAAATGAAACCTGCTTAACTTTTGTAAGTAAGCTGTAAGGAATGGGCCTGCCAAATTTCAGCCTTTTACCTACACGGGAAGTTGGAGAATTAGTGACATTAGGAAAATTCAATATATGATAGTGGCATCATACCACCGAAATGAGTACATACATTGGTTTGGTTAGTTCAGGGAAGCCACCTACCAAATTTCGAGAAGATGGGGCCATAAATAAGAAAGTTCAACATGCCAGAGCGTTGCCGACCAATTATTGACCGTATGACCATTACGCGTAGAATTTCAAAATGAAACCCGCTTAACTTTTGTAAATAAGCTGTAAGGAAAAAGCCTGCCAAATTTCAGCCTTCTACCTACACGGGAAGTTGGAGAATTAGTGATGAGTGAATGAGTGAGTGAGTGAGGGCTTTGTTTTTTATTATATATATATATATATATATATAAACTGCTCAAAATATTTAAAGGAACACTTTGAAAACACATCAGATCTCAATGGGAAAAAGAAATCCTCCTGGATATCTATACTGATATACACTGGGTAATGTGTTGGGAACGAAAGGATGCCACATCGTTTGATGGAAATGTAAATTGATCAACCTACAGAGCCCTGAATTCAAAGACGCCCCAAAAATCAGAGTGAAAAATTATGTGGCAGGCTAGTCCACATTTATGTATATACATATATATACACAGATACATATATTAAATATATATATAT
>NW_024377150.1:0-18603 GCF_016835505.1 Polypterus senegalus | reverse complement strand
TCGATTGTATTGTGGAGTGTATAGAGTTCATTGGACTTAATGTTTGTCCTGACATGCTTTGTGAATTGTTAGACCTTATATACACAGATGTGTTTGCCTTTCTAGCTACTGTATGTCCTGTCAGTTCAGTTTGCTACAGATTGACAAAAGTCAAATTATAGGCACATCTCAATTCTTAAAGCAAGCAGGATTCATGACCACAGTTTTAAGTGACACAGCGAAGGGTCTAAATATTTATGTTAATATTAATAAATATTTAAACCTTTCTAAACTGAGTTTAGATTGATGGGCAAAAATGGCAAATTTGTGTATTTAAAATTAAATCCACAACACTATAATAAAGTGTCCAAAATATGAAGGTGTCTGAATGCTTTCTGATTCCATTGTATGTGAAGAAAAGCTGCTAGACTTTTTAAACACTGTCATTGCATTCATGGAGCTCACTAACAAGGTCGTCTTCTTTTTCATTCGACTGCTCCCATTAGGGGATTAAGCCACAATGGATTATCTTCTTCCATATATTTCTGTCCTATGTTTCTTGTTCTGTTACACCCATCACCTGCATGTCCTCTCTCACCACATCCATAAACCTTCTCTTAGACCTTCCTCTTTTTCTCTTGCCTGGCAGCTCTATCCTTAGTATCTTTCTCCCAATATACTCAGCATCTCTCCTCTGCACATGTCCATACCTCGCCAATCTAAGCCTCTCTGACTCTCAACCGCACAACTTGGCTGACCCTCTAATGTACTCATTTCTAATCCTATCCATCCTTGTCACACCCAATGCAAATCTTAGCATCTTTAACTCTGCTACCTCCAGATCTGTTTCCTGCTTTGTGGTCAGTGCCACTGTCTCTAACCCATATAACATAGCTGGTCTCACTACTGTCCTGTAGACCTTCCCTTCACTCTTGCTAATATCCGTCTGTCAAAATCACTCCTGACACTCTTCTCCACCCATCTAACCCTCCCTGCACTCTCTTTTTCACCTCTCTTTCACAATCCCCATTACTCTGTACTGTTGATCCCAAATATTTAAACTCATCCACCTTCGCCAACTCTACTCCTTGCATCCTCACCATTCCACCGACCTCCCTCTCATTTACACACATATATTCTGTCTTGTTCCTACTGACCTTCATTACTCTCCTCTCTAGAGCATATCTCCACTTCTCCAGGGTGTCCTCAACCTACTCCTTAGTATCACTACAGATCACAATGTCATCAGCAAACATCATAGTCCATGGGGGCTCCTGTCTAATCTCATCTGTCAATCTGTCTATTATCATTGCAAATAAGAAAGGACTCTGAGCTGATCCCTGACATAATCCCACCTCCTCCATGAATGCATCCGTCACTCTTACCGCAGACCCTCTGCACGGTTACACTTCCCTCATACAGTGGAGTCACGGAAAGTATTCAGACCCCCTTCAATTTTTCACTCTTTGTTATATTGCAGCCATTTGCTAAAATTATTTAAATACATTTTTTCCTCATTAATGTACACACACAGCACCCGATATTGACAGACAAAAAAATCAATTTTTGAAATTGTTGCAGATTTATTAAAAAAGAAAAACTGAAATATCACATGGTCCTAAGTATTCAGACCCTTTGCTCAGTGTTTAGTAGAAGCACCCTTTTGAGCTAATACAGCCATGAGTCTTCTTGGGAAAGATGCAACAAGTTTTTCACACCTGGATTTGGGGATCCTCTGCCATTCCTCCTTGCAGATTCTCTCCAGTTCTGTCAGGTTGGATGGTAAACGTTGGTGGACAGCCATTTTTAGGTCTCTCCAGAGATGCTCAATTGGGTTTAAGTCAGGGCTCTTGGCTGGGCCATTCTGACGAACAGTCACAGAGTTGTTGTGAAGCCACTCCATTATTTTAGCTGTGTGCTTAGGGTCATTGTCTTGTTGGAAGGTAAACCTTCAAGCCCAGTCTGAGGTCCTCAGCACTCTGGAAGGTTTTTGTCCAGGATATCCCTGTACTGGGCTGCATTCATCTTTCACTCGATTGCAATCAGTCGTCATGTCCCTGCAGCTGAAAAACACCCCCACAGCATGATGCTGCCCCCGCCATGCTACAATGTGGGACTGTATTGGACAAGTGATGAGCAGTGCCTGGTTGTCTCTACACACACCGCTTAGAATTAAGGCCAAAAGCTCTATCTTAGACCAGAGAATCTTATTTCTCACCATCTCAGAGTCCTTCAGGTGTCTTTTTAGCAAATAGATTGCAAGCATTGTAATATAGATTGCAAGCATTGTAATATTTTAAAATGTTAACACATTATTGCTCATAAAATGAGGGTTAACATTCTTTATTTTTTAATCATTTATATTATTATATTATATTATATATATATATTTATTAATTTATTAATCATTTTATATTAATGTTTTTATTATGGTTCAGCATACAACGAAATACTGGTTTTAATATATTTTAGTACATTTTGGGGCCTATAGGTTACACATTTCTTTAGGGAACCTAGAAGGTTTCGGGGCTTCCTGAATGCAGCAGTATGGAGAGGGTTGAGGTTTAACCTCGTGGTCTAACATCAACACTGGACCACATCTGACAGTTATAACTCTGCAAATAAATATTTGTTACTACTTTTCATTATGTGCAAACCCCTTTAATATATTAATTTTGGGTTTCCATTGAGCAGAGCTCTTTTTATTTTCTTGACTGGTTGATGTAATCCTTCCTTTCACCAATGTATGAGAAAAAAAAGTTCTATACTGATAATGAAAGTTGCATGCCTAGAGTCACTATCTATCTATCTACAACAATCTATCTGTACACATCATTAAAACAGAAGCAAGCAATATTGAAGTACTAATATTAAGAGGGTTTTTAAAAATTTAGAGCCCCTAACTTACTCTACTCCTCCACAAGATAACAGTTATTGCTTAGCCATTTCAACCAGAACAAACACCCTACTGGCACAAATTTTGGTGAAAGTGAAAAAAAAGATATCTAGGCATCTCACATGGACTTCATCACTGTTATGAGGGGTTGGGGTGGGAGGCAAGGTAACAATACAAGGAATTTTTACGTTATTTTATGATTATTTGAAATATTAAGGTTGAGTGTTGTTTGGAATTTGTATCAATCACTTAGAGTATGTTTATCCTAAGATATGCTATGATAAACTTAAATTTTAAGGTGTTGCAGAGTATCTTTCACTTAACTTACTGTAGAAAATAGATGAAAGGATCACATTATTTTGATTCATCACCATGGTTAAATATTTATATTCTTATTTTGCAAATAATACAATAAAAATCATTTCTGTCATATGTGTGTAACACATCATTCATTTTCTTGTCCCACACCAGGTCTCATGAACTCCGATCAAAGATTGTTTCTCTTCAGCTTCTCCTCTCAGTTCTTCAAAGTGCTGGTCCAGTTTTTAGAACTCATGAAATGTTTATCAATGGAATTAAACAGTACTTATGTGTAGCCATGTCTAGAATGGAGTTTCCTCTGTGCCTGATGTGTTTGAGCTCTCATTAGCCATTTTCTTACTCTACTCTCAATTTCAAGATTCATCTCAAGATACAGATTGAGGTAGGTCATTTAAAAGTAATGTTCTTGAATTTAAGGGTGGAAAAGAATATGCATTATACAGTAGTGAGCTTGATAATCTAGCTTTAAAAGGTTTGCACTAGATAGTTTGGCAAAGAAACAACAAAATAGTTACAGAGTAAAGTTACATTTCCTACAAAAACCTGTGTGCAAACAGTAAGGTTTGAACAGTAATATAATTATGGCTGCATGACTTAACACTGAATTACAGAGCTAGAGAAAAAACTGGCCTACCTTAAATCCTTTCGCCTCCCTATCAAGCTGATCTTTTGTCTTGTAAATGTGTTGATGAAGCCCAAACGGCCAAAGGAGCTACTATGGGTATAGGTATATATATATATATATATATATATATATATATATATAGGTATATATATATATATATATATATATATATATATATAGGGTATATATATAGGTATATATATATATATATAGGTAGGTATATATATATATATAGGTATATATGGTATATATATATATATAGGTATATATATATATATATATATATATATATATATATATATATATATATATATATATATATATATATATATATATATATATATATATATATATATATATATATGATATATATATATATATATATACCTATATATATATTTTTGTGTGCATGGGGGTGTTTCTTTTAAGAACTCAACCAAGCGAGCACGAGGCCTGTAAGCCCAACATCGTTTTCTAGCCTGTGCAGTAAAATAGAATGGTCAATGGTGTCAAATGCTGCACTTAAGTCCAACAACATAATTACAGTGGAATTTCCTTCATCAGAGGATATCAGAATGTCATTTACAACCCGTGTTAGTGCCGTTTCTGTACTATGACCAGTGCGAAAGCCAGACTGGAATTTCTCAAATAAATTGTAATGCGTAAGGTGTGACTGAAGCTGACTGGCGACTACTTTTCTAGTATTTTAGAGAGAAATGGTAAATTTGAAATAGGCCTATAGTTATTTAGTATGTGTGGGTCTAGGTCTGACTTTTTAAGTAAAGGTTTAATGACTGACACTTTTAGCGCATCAGGTACAGTGCCATGCAGTAATGAACTATTGATAATGGTTAGAATAGGCTGCAAGAACATCCATTGCACTTTTACTAGTTTTGTTGGCACTGGATCTAGGGAACAAGTAGTGGGCTTCATTTTAGTAATTAAAGTTAAGACTTCCTGGTGAGTTACAGGATTAAAATTATTAAAGTGCTGAATGCAATGTGCAGGGTCTGCTAAGCTAGTATTTGGTTTGTACTGTGATGCTGAGATCTGGGATCTTATATTTTTAATTTTCTCATTGAAGAAGTTCATAAAGTCTGTACTGCTAATATCTGTTGGTATTTTGCACTGTTGATCTGAATTCCATTTGTTAATTTAGCCACTGCTCTAAAAGTACCCTAGGATTTTTATTATTGCTATCTATTAATGTAGAATAGTATTCTGAGCGAGCTTTAAAGAGGGCTTTTTATATTTATTACACTCTCTGTCCATGCAATTTGAAAGACATGTAGCTTTGTTGTTCTCCATCTGCGCTCCAGTTTTCGACACTCTAATTTAAGAGCTCGAGTATTTTCATTAAACCAGGGAGAGTTTCTATGTGCTTTGATCACTTTTGTTTTAAGGGGAGCCACTGTGTCCAGAGCATCTCTCAAGCTGATCTAAATTGTTTTCCACGTTTACATTTGATGTTAACTGATCTAAATGGTTTTCCACAATTACACTCGACTTACTCAAGGTATCTATAAATTTTGAAGCAGAATTACAATCTAGATGTCGCACTGTCTTTGTTTTAATCTGCGAGTGCTGGCATGGGCAGAACTAAATCAAATGTAATTAAGAAGTGATCGGAAATAACTACATTTAATGGAGTAATATTTAAATTTTGAATTTCAACTTTGTAAGTTATAATTAAATCTAATGTATGGTTATGATTATGAGTTGGACCTTTGACAATCTGACAAAATCCTACTGAATTTAACAAATAAGTAAAACATTTGCTAAAAGTGTCAGTTTCCACATCAATGTGTACATTAAAATCCCCATCAGAACTACGTGATCATAATTTATAGCCAAATCAGACAGAAGGTTGCTAAATTCAGTCATGAACAATGAATATGGCCCTGGTGGTCTGTAGACTAGCACTATAATTGTGTTGGAATCTGTTTTAATATTTAAAATGAATGCCTCAAAGGATGTAAAGTTGCCTAAATTTTTAGGAGTGATTTGCATTTTGTTACAATGAATTATTCCAAGGCCTCCTCCTCGACCAGAATCTCTAGACTTATGAAGGAACAGTATCCATCTGGTGACGCCTCAGCTAGGGAACAGTGTCACATTTACTAAGCCAGGTTTCAGTAAGAAGACACAGATCAGATTTTGTACTTAATATATATCATTTACCAAAACAGCTTTAGTGCCAAGAGAGCGAATGTTCAATAAACAGCATTTAAAACTGCATGGTTCTTTCTGAACTGCTGATATATTTTTGTTTTAATTTGAATTAAATTTCTATTACAGATGCCTCTGGTGGAGTGTCTGGTTTTATCCCTTGGTCTAATTATACACCTTATTTTTGGTTATCAATTAATTTATGGTTTGTATCAAGACTAAATTTACTGGATGCCCCACAACAGGGATTATGGGTAACAGCTTCAGGAAAATAACAGGTGGGATAAACAACAGCCTGTGATTTAAGATCACATGACTGCGGCCTGGATGGTGCTCTAATCAGTCAACCAGGCAGTTTTGCTGCCATATTTTGGGATAATACATAAGATCCCTCCAGTTAGGATGAAGACCATCTCTTCTGAAAAATCCAGGCCTTTCCCAAAAATCATCCCAATTGTTCACAAATGCTATGCTTTTATTTGCACACCAGGTTTCTAGCCAGCAGTGAAAGGAATGCAATCTGCTATAAATCACATCCCTCTATATAATCTTGGTAAGGGACCAGATACAATTAAATTCCGACATTTTGTTTTAGCTTTGGTGCATAGAGATGAAGTTCCGCTTTAATACCTCAGATTGCTGTAAATAAATATCATTAGTGCCGACATGCAGCAATAAGGTAGATACTTCATCGGCAACACGGTCCAATCGCCTTTATGCCAGAAATCTTGGCCCCTGCAAGGCACTTAACATTAACTGCTGGTTTAACATAGTTTGGAATTCTAACATTCCGCACTATGGAATCGCCAATTATGAGCACTTTATTATTCTCAGTTTCCACAGGCGCGCTGCGGAGAGCTGAGAACCTGTTCTGGGTCGAATTGGTGACCTGGGTGCTGGGGGACTAAATTTTGGATTCTTAGACCCCGTCTTACTGTTACCCACTCGCCCTGTGGCTGAATTGGTGCTGCTGATTTCGGCCTCGCACTGACTACAGTGGGACCTGGAGAGACTGAAGCGAATCAGATGTAGCCGAATTGTCTAAACAAACCGAGTCGATCCAATTTTCGGTTTGCCTAATGCTATCAGATTCCTAACGCGGTCCTCCAATTGCGTATTTTCCTGACCAACTCTAAATTAACTAAACATTTTTGGCAGGTGAAGCTATCTGCACTGTCGGGCGGAAAACCTGAGCTGTACATACTGCAGGACACACAACATATAAACGTGCCCTCGATGGGCAGAGAGTAGATAGAATTTACATTAAATGTTGAAGTCATCTTTGCCGTTTTATAGGTGCTTGGCTTTCCGTGTTCAGCTGAATCACCGTCGCTTTAAGTTTCCACCACCCGCTGAGCGATCGACTTTAATTTCTCACTGCCGGTTATTTCTACTGGTCAGCTGCCGGCTTTACCTCAGGTGAACTTGCTCGGGTGCTTTTGAAGGGCTACGTGCCTGTGGGAGACGCCGCCGCTCTGCTCTCTGCTTCAGCTCGCTGATCCGCTCTCTGCTTCCGCTCGCTGATCCACTCTCTGCTTCCGCTCGAATAGGCCTACTAAGTTGTGTTATAGCACAAGCAACCGGCCACCTGCGTTACTCCTGCTCGCACTAAATAAGCTCACGCCTTCTGGTGCACGATGTCGCATCACCAGGCAACTAAGAAGAGACAAATTTATGGCGACATTTTGAAGAAATCAGAAAACATTGTCACACTAATGCAATATTATTTGATACTTGCAGCATGTTAATTTATACTGGCGCTGTTAGTTAGAGGGGGCAAGGGAGAGCGTGAACGTGACTGAAAGAATGAAAATGAAAAAAAGCTTCTTTTTTAGAAATGCCTTTCATTTACAGCTAATGTTTGGTTTAACTTTCCTTTTCAGATCCACATTACTGACGTGGCTTTATAAATACACTGAAATTAACCGCATATTGTTTATTAGTTTAATGCATCTGATTGTAATTAACCTGTAACAATATAATGGTCCACAGAATGGTCAAACTATTCTAAATAGCTGCTTTAGCGTTGTTACTGTTACTGCACCTTCTTCTTTCAGCTGCTCCCATTAGGGGTTGACACAGCAGATCATGTTTTCCATATTACTCGCACTGCACCCGGGCAGCTGATTGGAAGCGAATTATCGGTATACGGCATCAAGCACACGCTGCCTCAGCCATGCTTCCTATTTGAACTGCTTCTCACACGGCAAACACTTCAAAACCTTTACTGTACGGACCTGCGGTTGAAAACAGTTTCATCCCATCACACTCTATCAGTCCATCAAGTGCTCCTTGTAGAACTGTTTGTACTTGGTACAATCACCTCACTGTGAACTTGCACTACAGTTCAAATATTGCACAACCTGAGCCACTTTATAAAAGCGCGTATTTACATATGATGACGATATCATTTTAAGATGAAATGCAGCAAATTATGTTTATTATATTATACAGATAAAACTTTAACTTCATTTAAATAATCTATATTGTTAATAATTAAAGGACATGGGTATTAGCTACACTAGCAAGAATCTGTCGCTCCGTTCACGGATTGTTCCTGCCTCGCATTGTATGCTTCACTAGGACTGGCATGAAGGATAGAATACAATTAATTAAACATGTACTACGAAGATATTTCAGTGTTCCTTAAACGTTTTGAAGAATCGGCGTTATAAGTTTACAGATGGCTTAACGTCTATCATGGAGCTGATTATGTGGTGATTGAGTATTTGGAGAAAGAAAAGGAAGGACGGGAATTGGAGGTTAGTATGTACTGCTGCAATAAATTATTTCATGAAGGTCACGCTTTACAATCACTGCACCACCGTGTTCCCATATTTAATAACATACTTTAACTCCTATCATCATGAAAATGATAACACGTATACATCTCAGTATTTTAATTATTCAGAGAGCTGTAATATCCGCATGTAATGGATTCTGTGTCCTGTCAGAGGAAGAGAAAGCCCGTTTAAGAAGCAGGTAGTGATTCACACACACAGAGCACATAGAAGATCAAATACATAACAAAGCATTTAACGTGCTACTTTAGTTATGATGGGATTTCAGAAACTAATAAATAAAACAATTTTAAGATGAAGGTTATGATGATATACTTTAATGACAAAATTAACTACATGATTAAAATGGAAATTTCGAGATTAAGTTTACATTTGTACTTTTCCCCACTGTGTGCCTATTTTTTTTTTCTTTGTACCCTAATGAGCTTTCATATGACACTCAGACAGTGGGCTATGACTTGCCTTTCATGGCGACTTTGATATCTGACAACTTCTTTTTTTATTTCGGGCACTGTGCGACGTGGTAAACTTGAGCTTTCGAGTTTTTCCGACACTGTGTCACTCGATCAACTTCCTATTGTTTATACCACTGTTCAAACCAAGAGTACTCAAAGTTTTTGAATGCCGGTCCATATTCAGTTCGCCACCAACCATCGGTCCGCTATAGCCAGGTTTACCGTGTAGGTCTGTAGGACTGTAGGTGTAGGTCTGTAGGAGGCTAGTAATGGATTCAACGCAAATGATAAAATTTTTTACAGAAGACCAAGACATGCACAAAACATGGAAAACAATTAAAAAAAGTCACATTACTACTTGCAATTAACACACCAATTACAACAGTTGGTACGTAAATGATTGTCACTCGGTGTGAAGTGTGAAACTGTTGTTTCGATTTCATAATGGCAGCATAGTTCGGTGAGTAACCAGTCAGTGCAATTCTCATTGCATTCCTGAGGTTCTGGTCGGTAGTTACACTTGATGTTTACGTCTTGATAGTGTTCATAGTGGAGAACGCACACTCACAAGAATATGTTGAACCAAACATAGTGAGCACGGAAATCGCCAGTTTCTTTGCAGCAGGATACTGAGAATCTGGAACAAACTTTGACCAAAAAATTGTTATGCCGACTTCGTTCAATTTTGCTTTTAAACGTGAGAAGCTTGCAAATCAGCTGCTTTCATTTGCAACAGTGGCGAGTTTGAGTTCGGAAAAATTGAGGCAGCCACAGATGTCCATTCACCGTCAGGCTGGACAATGAAAGGATCAGCAACAAACAAAAACACAGGCTTCATTTTTCTGAAATCCTTAAAACGTTCATCAAACTCGACCTTCAAATGATGTAGAAATGTGGAAATCAACTGAAAACATGCCTGTTGATCAGCTGTCATGCAGCTCTTCAGGTTTGGGAAATGCAGCATCTTGCCACCTTCCAAATCATTGATGAAAATGCTCAGTTTTGTTTCAAAGACACAACATTTTTCTTGCAATTCGACAACGATTTTGTCTGCACCCTGAAGTGACAAATTCAGTGTATTTATATGTCCCATAATATCAACAAGAAATGCCAGCAATGCGACCTTGTCACTGTCTTGAATAAATGTTAAAAATTCTACAGCTTTCTTTGTATTCAAGGACTGCAGGAAGTCAGCTACATCTTCATGGAGATTCCAGAACCTTTCCAACACATGGACCTTGCTTAACCATCTGACGTCATTGTGAAGCAGCAAATTTCCGAATTCTGCAAACATCTCTTCAAGAAAAAGAACGAAACAGACGATACTGCAGAGATTATTTACATCGTAAAAAATTCACTAATTTCACAAGAGTAGACATCACTTCCGCCAGTTCGTCACCAAGTTTTCAACAGAGGGCCGACTGATGAATGATGCAGTGATAAGCAACAAGGTTGGGCTGAAGTGCCTTCATACGAGTGGCAAGTCCTCTATCTTTACCATTCATTGCTGGTGCCCCGTCTGTTATAAGGCTAACCTTTTTGCTTATATCCAATAACAGCTGCGCGCATAAACTGCGATAATGCTGAAAACACGTCCTCACCGCGGGTCTGTTTTGCTAGCGGTAGTAATGTCTGAAGCTCTTCAACAAAATTATGGCCATCAAAAAATCTTGTGAACACACAGAGTTGAGACATGTCAGTTTTATCAGTGGATTCATGCATACTTGCGAGCAAACAATTCAGCCTGTTTAAGATCTGATATTAACTGACCACCGACATTGTCAGAAAGGTCATACGCACGGCGACTAGCAGTACTGTCTGATAATGGTATCTGCTGAATCCGTTCAACACACTTTTTGTCGCTAAACAGAACTGAAGAAGCAAACATTGTGCATTCTTTAACAGCCATCAGTAAATGCTTTCTTATGTCTGCCAAGAACCCAAACAATGCGTAGCGATGCTTCTGTAACATTTGATTTGTGTGGTGGTAAACTTTTCGTCATCAGCGATGAACTCGCTACCAACGACGACATAAGGACGTCGATCTTACACGAACGGAGCTCTGACTTTGGTGGATAATTCGCATTGTAGTACTTGGCGTGTTACGTCTCAAAATCTTGTTTTACATTGCCTCTTTTAATTACGTTTCTGACATACGCAGAAGACAGTCGCGGTCCGCCAAAAACATCTTGGCGGTCCGGATTGTGGACCGCGGTTCGCCGTTTGAGTACACCTAGTTTAAACCAACAAATAGTACATTTTTCTTTGCCTCCACTTGGTATTCGCTGAAATTCTTATATTTCCCTCCTTGTTTTTACCATTGTCTTTTTCACAGAACGCTGAGCTTAAGGGCTATTTATATTGATTTACATATTCAAAGAGGTGTAATTCTGGGAGGAGTTGGGGTTGGGCAGCAGGCACATGCACGAGCATTACTTTTCACGCTGATCGGGATTTATGTAGCAGAAGAATGTGGAAGTTGGCAAATGCACAGATTCCTGCATCTGGATTTTTCTGTGCGTAACCACATTTCATCTTTTGTGCTTACGTCAAGTTATATTGTGTATTCAACACACGGCGTTATGCATGAGGCCCCTGGTCTTCAACTGAGTCTTAAATTGAGGCAAACTTAATATCAGGTTAACAAACAACACCTAACATAGTTTATCTTTATTCTACTAAAAATATACCAGCATTACCTTGTGGCAATTATGTATTCATTTCTTAGTAAGATTATCAGTCTCTTAAATCATATTAATGACATTTTGGTCAATTCCTTTTTAAAACACTGATTTAGTTCATTAATGTTTGAAAGTATTTGAGTTCTTCTGGGCTCCTGTTACAGCATTTTGAAAGTGCTGTGTTTAGGATCCTTGGTTATACCAAAATTGTGACTCTTTGTTTTTCTGTCATTTGTTTGTGGGTTTCTGTGTGTGTTTATGATCTATTTTTGGCAAATTTTAGATGTGAGGCAGATAATCAAAATTTTTATCTGATGCATTCTGATTTGAAGAAAAGCTCATTGTTCTCTTAGTGATACTCAAAAGTATATGGCTGCATAACAACTCCATATCATTATTCCCCTCCCATACCCATGTTATTAAACAGTGTTTAGTTTTCAGGGCTTTTGCTGTTATTCGAGCATTAGAACAATCTAGATGAGAACAGGCCATCAAGCCCAACAAAACTCGTCCGTCCTATCCATTAAATTCTTCTTAAAGAAACATCGAGCCTAGTTTTGAATGTCCCTAAAGTCTTACTGTCTACCATGCCACTTGGTAGCTTATTCCAAGTGTCTATGGTCCTCTGTGTACAGAAAAACTTCCTAATGTTTGTGCGAAATTTACCTTTACAAGTTTCCAGCAATGTCCATCAGTTCTTGAAGAAACTCATTTTAAAATAAGTCTCAATCCACTGTACTAATTCCCTTCATAATTTTAAACACTTAAATCAGTTCACCTCTTCTTTTACTTATACTGAAAAGGCTTGGGTCTTTTAATTTTACTTCATAATTCATCCCCTTTTGCCCTGGAATCCGCATTGTCACTCTTCTCTGGACCTGTTCTAGCACTGACGTGTCCTTTTTGTAGCCTGGAGACCAAAACTGTACAGAGTACTCCAGTTGATGTCTCGCCAGTACATTATAAAGCTTGAACATAGCCTCCTTGGACTTGTACTACACATATTGTGCCATATAACTTGGTGTATAAGGTGTACTCTCAATTTTCAGTCCTCCTGTTGTGTATTCAGACCTAACATTTTTACTTCCTACGTGTAATAATTTACATGTACTTATATTAAATTTTATCTGCCACAAATCTGTCCAAGCCTGTTTGCTGTTGAAGTCCTTGTGTAATGATTTAGCGGATTCCAAATTATCTGTCAATCTACCTATCTTGGTATCATCTGCAAATTTAACCAGCTTTCTACTTATATTCCCATCTAAATATATATATATATATATATATATATATATATATATATATATATATATATATATATATATATACACGTGGACATAATTGTTGGTACCCTTCAGTCAATGAAAGAAAAACTCAAAATGGTCACAGAAATAACTTTAATCTGACAAAAGTAATAATAAATAAAAATTCTATGAAATTTAACCAATGAAAGTCAGACATTGATTTTCAACCATGCTTCAACAGAATTATTTAAAAAATAACTCATGAAACAGGCCTGGACAAAATGATGGTACCCCTAACTTAATATTTTGTTGCACAACCTTTTGAGGCAATCACTGCAATCAAACGATTCCTGTAACTGTCAATGAGACTTCTGCACTTCTCAGCAGGTATTTTGGCCCACTCCTCATGAGCAAACTGCTCCAGTTGTCTCAGGTTTGAAGGGTGCCTTTTTCCAGGCGGCATGTTTCAGCTCTTTCCAAGATGCTCAATAGGATTGAGGTCAGGGCTCATAGAAGGCCACTTTAGAATAGTCCAATGTTTTCCTCTTAGCCATTCTTGGGTGTTTTTAGGTGTGTGTTTTGGGTCATTGTCCTGTTGCAAGACCCATGACCTGCGACTGAGACCAAGCTTTCTGACACTGGCCAGCACATTTCTCTCTAGAATCCCTTGATAGTCTTGAGATTTCATTGTAGCCTGCACAGATTCAAGACACCCTGTGCCAGATGCAGCAAAGCAGCCCCAGAACATAACAGAGCCTCCTCCATGTTTCACAGAAGGGACAGTGTTCTTTTCTTGATATGCTTCATTTTTCCGTCTGTGAACATAGAGCTGATGTGCCTTGGCAAAAAGTTCAATTTTGTCTCATCTGTCCATAGGACATTCTCCCAGAATCTTTGTGGCTTGTCCACATGTAGTTTAGCAAATTCAGTCTGGCTTTTTATGATTTGTTTTCAATAATGGTGTCCTCCTTGGTCGTCTCCCATGAAGTCCACTTTGGCTCAAACAACGACGGATGGTGCGATCTGACACTGATGTTCCTTGAGCTTGGATCTCTTTAGAAGTTTTTCTGGGCTCTTTTGTTACCATTCGTATTATCCGTCTCTTTGATTTGTCATCAATTTTCCTCCTGCGGCCACATCCAGGGAGGTTGGCTACAGTCCCATGGATCTTAAATTTCTGAATAATATGTGTAACTGTAGTCACAAGAACATCAAGCTGCTTCGAGATGGTCTTATAGCCTTTACCTTTGACATGCTTGTCTATAATTTTCTTTATAATATCCTGAGACAACTCTTTCCTTCGCTTCCTCTGGTCCATGTTGAGTGTGGTACACACCATGTCACCAAACAACACAGTGACTACCTGGAGCCCTATATATAGGTCCACTGACTGAGTACAAGATTGTAGACACCTGTGATGCTAATTAGTGGACACACCTTGGATTAACATGTCCCTTTGGTCACATTATTTTCAGTCTTTTCTAGGGTACCATCATTTTGTCCAGGCCTGTTTCATGAGTTTTTTTTTATTAATTCTGTTGAAGCATGGTTGAAAAGCAATGTCTGACTTTTATTAGTTAAATTTCATAGAATTTTTATTTAGTATTACTTTTGTCAGATTAAAGTTATTTCTGTGACCATTTTGAGTTTTTCCTTCATTGACTGAAGGGTACCAACAATTTTGTCCACGTGTGTGTATATATATATATATATATATATATATATATATATATATATACATATATATATATATATATATATATATATATATATATACTGTATATATATATATATATATACTGTATATATATATATATATATACTGTGTATATATATATATATATATAATATATGCTGTATATATATATATATATATGTATATAATATACAGGTGCTGGTTATAAAATTAGAATATCATGAAAAAGTTGATTTATTTCAGTAATTCCATTCAAAAAGTGAAACTTGTATATTAGATTCATTCATTTATTACACGGACTGATGGATTTCAAATGTTTATTTCTTTTAATTTTGATGATTATAACTGACAACTAATGAAAGTCCTAAATTCAGTATCTCAGAAAATTTGAATATCAATTAAGACCAATGCAAAAAAAGGATTTTTAGAAATGTTGGCCAACTGAAAGGTATGAACATGAAAAGTATGAGCATGTACAGCACTCAATATTTAGTTGGGGCTACTTTGACCTGGATTACTGCAGCAATGCGGCGTGGCATGAAGTCGATCAGTCTATGGCACTGCTCAGGTGTTATGAGAGCCCATGTTGCTCTGATAGTGGCCTTCAGCTCTTCTGAATTGTTGGGTCTGGTGTATTGCATCTTCCTCTTCACAATACCCCATAGATTTTCTATGGGATTAAGGTCAGGCAAGGTTGCTGGCCAATCAAGAACAGGGATACCATGGTCCTTAAACCAGGTACTGGTAGTTTTGGCACTTTGTGCAGGTGCCAGGTCCTGTTGGAAAATTAAATCTGCATCTCCATAAAGTTCGTCAGCAGCAGGAAGCATGAAGTGCTCTAAAACTTACGGGTAGACGGCTGCGTTGACCTTGGACCTCAGAAAACACAATGGACCAACACCAGTAGATGACATGGCACCCCAAACCATCACTGACTGTAGAAACTTTACACTGGACCTCAAGCAACGTGGATTTTGTGCCTCTCCTCTCTTTCTCCAGACTCTGGGACCTTGATTTCCAAAGGAAATGCAAAATTTACTTTCATCAGAGAATATAATTTGGGACCACTCGGCAGCAGTCCAGTCTTTTTTGTCTTTAGCCCAGGCGAGACGCTTCTGACGCTGTCTCTTGTTCAAGAGTGGCTTGACACAAGGAATGCGACAGCTGAAACCCATGTCTTGCATAAGTCTGTGCATGGTGGTTCTTGAAGCAATGACTCCAGCTGCAGTCCACTCTTTGTGAATCTTCCCCACAGTTTTGAATGGGTTTTGTTTTACAATCCTCTCCAGGGAGCAGTTATCCTTATTGCTTGTACACTTTTTTCTAACACATCTTGTCCTTCCCTTCGCCTCTCTATTAATGTGGTTGGACACAGAGCTGGGCGGCACGGTGGCACAGTGGTAGCGCTGCTGCCTCGCACAGGAGACCCGGGTTCGCTTCCTGGGTCCTACCTGCGTGGAGTTTGCATGTTCTCCCTGTGTCTGCGTGGGTTTCCTCTGGGCACTCCGGTTTCCTCCCACAATCCAAAGACATGGATTGGTTCCTGCCTTGTGCCCTGTGTTGGCTGAGATTGGCTCCAGAAGACCCCCGTGACCCTGTGTTCGGATTCAGCGGGTTGGAAAATGGATGGATGGATGGACACAGAGCTCTGTAAACAGCCAGCCTCTTTAGCAATGACCTTTTGTGTCTTACCCTCCTTGTGAAAGGTTTCAATGGTCGTCTTTTCGACAACTGTCAAGTCATCAGTCTTCCCCATAATTGTGTAGCCTACAGAACTAGACTGAGAGACCATTTAAAGTTTTTTACATGTGTTTTGAGTTAATTAGTTGATTAGAGTGTGGCACCAGGTTTCTTCAATATTGAACCTTTTCACAATATTATAATTTTCCGAGATACAGAATTTGGGTCTTTCATTAGTTGTCAGTTATAATCATCAAAATTTAAAGAAATAAATAATTTGAAATACATTAGTTTGTGTGTAATGAATGAATCTAATAGATAGATAGATAGATATACAAGTTTCACTTTTTGAATGGAATTACTGAAATAAACTTTTGTTATGATATTCTAATTTTATGTCCATCACCTGTGTATGTGTGTGTGTGTGTATATATATATACAGTATATATATATATATATATATATATATATATATATATATATATATATATATATATATATATATACTGTGTATATATATATATATATATATACACTAATAAAAGGCAAAGCCCTTACTGACTGACTGACTCACTGACTGACTCATCACTAATTCTCCAACTTCCCGTGTAGGTAGAAGGCTGAAATTTGGCAGGCTCATTCCTTACAGCTTCCTTACAAAAGTTGGGCAGGTTTCATTTCGAAATTTTATGCGTAATGGTCATAACTGGAAGCTATTTTTCTGCATTTACTGTAATGGAGTTGAGCTCGAAAGCCGTGGAGGGGCGGAGTTTCGTGGGACATCATCACGCCTCCACCGTAATCACGCAGTACGTAGAAAACCAGGAAGAGCTCCAAAAACCGCTGAAGAAAACATACATTATATAATTAAGAAGGAAGCAAAACAATTAGAAACGAGCGAGTGACATATAAAACCATATTCAGCGGCTCACCTGAACTGAACGAATGCAGCAGACAAAAGCAACAGTTCCAAGAGTGCTAAACAAAAACCGGAATTACACTGCTACTCTCAAATAGACAAAACCACTGCGCCGGGCTATATAGTAGAGGCTTCGCCTCTAGCGCCGGCGTCCGAGGTTCGATTCCCGAGAGGGGATGCACTGATTATGTACTTGTGCTTCCCGATTCATTTTAGCCTCGCATCCCCTTGGTTTGAGACGTATGAAAAAATATGCGAGTCATCCGTTTTAACAAACAGCATATTGCACTGAGTATGGCTTTACCAAAACAATCATTGATGGCGAATAAAGTATCCATTATTCGAGTATGTAGATCGGGATATATATATATATATATATATACCAGCGTGATCACTGAGAAGTAGTGTGTTAAAAAGCTAGAAAAGAAAAGGGAACATTTTAAAAATAACGTAACATGACTGTCAATATACAGTATTTGTTTTGTGAGTGTTACTGAGTGTTGCTGTCATCAAGGATTTGATTATCATTATTTCTTTCAATCAGGTTCGTATTTGTAGGATGTGTTGTGTTCAAGTTACATTCCGTGTTTGTCAATCGTTGTAAAGATGACAGGTTTCATTCATCGATTCGTTTCTTACTGCATCAATAAACAGCTCGCCTTCTTCTTTATCTGAGCCGTGACAACTGCATGCGCGGGTTTTTACACTGTCTTCCTTTGGCGGGACATTAACTTTTTCCACCGTAGAAGCTTTGTTTCTGCAGTAGCTGGATTTATGAATATGCTTGTATGTATCAGACTTCATATTTTTTGCTGCCTTTTCAGGGTATGTAATTCGGTTTTTGTTCAGTGCTCTTTGGAACTGTTGCTTTTATCTGTGCACCGCGCCAGTTCACGTGAGCATTCGGTGTACATGCATCGAAGTTTCCCAGCTGTGCTGGTGCCATCTCGTGCTATGTCCATGGCTGTATTTAATGTTACCTTAGTCCTGGCACTTAAAACTTTCTCTCGCTGATTTTGAAGCTTGAGTTTGTACCAAACACCACCCTGACCATCTCTATCTTCCTCTGCATAAGCACAGTCCTTAACCCGTGAATATTTAGTGGGAGTTGAGATTGCGCTTTGGGGCCTAATGCAT
>NW_024377149.1:0-61892 GCF_016835505.1 Polypterus senegalus | reverse complement strand
TTAAAACCATTATGACAAGAGAAAAGAATATGCTCGAGTTGAGCCCACAGCTAATGTGGTCTTGGGAAGCAACTCGTCACGCTTGACACCAAATACTCACAGAAAATCCACAAGTTAATACACATGTGTCTCTAGAGTTTCTCCACACCAGTGTATTCCTCGATCCCCGTATACCTCTGATCTCCCATTTCAATTCAAATGCCCAATTTCCAGTAAGGCTCTGCTCACATGAAAAGTAATAAGTCTCAGGGACAGACCATAAAAAGGTTGCCATTGATTTGAGACAAGATTGCTTTTCTCCTGACAACTGTACGTTGCATTCTCAAGATTTAGCTGCAAAGCTTGGTCATATTACAACTGGAGTGCTGAACTGACAACGTGGTATACAAAGAGATCCTAACAGATAGTTATTGTATATTATACCTCAGTTTAAAAAGGTTTTTCTTCTTAATAAAATTTAAAAGCAGTACTTTGTCACGTGAGTGCGGATTTTGCTATATACAGCATATATAGTAGATATGTAGATATATGTGTCTGTATATATTGTAGCGACCAGCAGCGCTGGCGGCATGTTGCATTATGGGTAATTTATGTAAATAGCATTGTGGGTAATTTATGTAAAGCTTATTGTTGCTAAATTAACTAAGCAATCTAATTGTGTTTCCTGTTATAATTATGTATGTGTTTGTGCTCAACTGGTGGGTGGTTGGGTTATTGCCGTCCGGGGTTATTTAAATGTAAATAGTTACCATCGATAAGAAAGTTGGCTTCATTAATGACCTTGGCAATGGCTAGCAAATGAGTTAAGCTTTGTTTTGCTGACTATCTGCTCTAATAAAGAGATACAACAGGACGAGCTGTTTATTGCTAAGATTTCTATTGAAGCAATTATTACCGAGACACCGAGTCGCAGCGTGTATGGGACACGAGTGCTCGCTACTAAAGAGCTGGGTGCAGCTGCATAACGCTGGCAGTCCGCTAGCTACAGCTTGGGAGAGGTGCACGCAGAGTACGGCTCTAAAAACTTTAAGACTCAACCACGGGTGCTACATTGGTGTCAGAGTGGAGACCAGGCTGTTTAGAAGCCCCGCTATGGAACAGAGTCTTGAAGAATTAGAGTGTCCATCTTAGAGAACAGCCTACGCTTAGAGCGCCTGATCAGCGGAACTGTGCGGAGAAAAGAGGCAAACAGGCCTGATGGTGCCAGTATTCCCCGGACAGTGTTACGATCTTCTAGGCACGGCCAGAATGAACATTCATCTAAAAGCAACGATACCTCAGGTTACCAGTCGGCCGTCCTCTTTTCACAGTCACCTGCTAAGCTACCCGATACAGCGGATTGACCCTTAGAGCCATACCTTGCACAAGCAGATCTGGCCGCCCTACACAATGGATGGAGCGCAGGAAGCTGCACACATTGGCGCTTTGCCTTGGAGGGTCCCACACTTCAGGTACTCATTGATCTGCCATCGGAGGAGTGTCGTGATCTTCAGGTCTCACCGCTGCTCTCACGCCGCTTGGACAAAGAACCTCAGCAGAATGCAGCGAGAAAAGCTGACTAGCCGACGTCGGTGTGAAGGTGAGAGTGTAGGAGCCTTGGCCGCTGACATCAGGGTATATTCATGAAAAGGTTACCCTACTTTCTGACAGCAGCGAGGGAGGAACTCAGTCTAATGCTTTCAGGGGCCTCACACCAGAACGCTCGCCAGCATGTCTGTCTGTTGTCACCCCGAGATTTGAGCGAGGCACGCGAGAGGCTGAGCGGCTGAAGAGGTGCTACAGGCTGAGTCACCAACAAGACGGAACGCCACGCCCGAGTCGACTTAACCAGAGCAGTTGAACGAAGGCAGAAGGGGACCCATCTGAGGTAGTGGAGGCAGTCGCCCAACAACATCAACCCCTGACAGAGACAACGGTAGACCGCTATTTCCAATGCGGAGAACCAGGGCACTTTGCCAGGGATTGCCCTGCTCCAAGTCCTTTGCCTCGCATACACATCACCGCAAAGACCTCGGGTGAGGCCGTGAGGGACCTCGCTCGCTTTTTCAGCCCCCCTCCACAATGACTGCCTTTATGTGGGGTGCTGTGGATTTTCCACTGGACTGTACCTAGACTGCACTATTGACGGAGCCATAGTGCTTTAGTGGACACGGGTCCACTATTTGTTTGCTACAAAAGGAGTGTTGCCCGAAACCGCTGGTCTTCTTCCAGAGGCTGGACCCCACAAATAGCTTAACACGACTGTTAGGTGAACGGACAGTAATGCCCGGAAAGAAACTGTTATCTGTGTTGGTAGGGACGAGCCAGACCAGCCACGAATTCTGGCTTTGGACATTAAAGACAAGTGCATTATTGGGTTGGACTTGTTGGCCCACTGGGGAGCACGTGTTGATGTGTCAAGGGGTCGTCCTTTGTTTTGGTAATGAGACTGTGCCGCTCCGGTCGGGCTGGAACCGTCCTGGAAGGACTGCCAGAGTGGATTCACCTGGACACCACTGCTCACCGCTCCCAACCATTGTTTGGGAAGGGTTCAAGAGAACCCCAGGAGAGTATTGCTGGACAAACAAATTCATCGCATCTAATTCCCCCATCAGCTGAGACGGTTGCCGCTGTGCAGGAATTGGGCCATCGGCGTGGTGAACATCTGAGCACGCCACAGCAGGAGCAACTCCAGAAATTACTGAATGACTTTGTGGACATTTTGCGCTCGAGAGGAGGACTGCACCAGAACCTCGTTAGTAAAACACCACATTGACACTGGCCACGCCGCTCCCATTCGCTTGCTTCCCCCCATTGCCCTTGCAAAACGCCAAGCTGCCGAAGAATTGATTCGCGAGATGGTAACCAACGACATTATTGAGCCTTCGGACAGTCCTGGGCCGCACTCCATGGTCATGGTGCGGAAGAAAACGGGGTTGGCTTCTTGTGTGGACTTTCAGAAATTAAATGCAGTCACTAGAAAAGACTCTACCCATTGCCCCGCATCGATGATGCATTGGACTATGTGGCTGGATCCCGTTGGTTCAGCACCTTGGACTTGCACAGTGGATATTGGCAGGTAGAACTGGCATTAGAGGACCGACCCAAAACTGCATTCACCATCGGACAAGGGCTGTGGCAGTTTAAGGTAATGCCGTTTGGACTTTGTAATGCACCGGCCACCTTTGAAAGACTAATGGAGCGGGTCCTAAAAGACATTCCCCGAACCCGTTGTGTGGTCTATTTGGATGACCTGTTGATTCATGCCAGAGACTTTGACCAGGCTGTGCACAATTTAAGGGAGGTCCTGACCGCCATTCAGAGCCGGCCGGCGATTGAACCCTGAAAATGTAATCTTCCTCGACAGACCCAGTTTTAGGACACGCAATCAGCGAGAGGGTGGCTACCGACCCAGCAAAGGTGGTTGCCGTGAGCAACTGGCCCCCACCAGCCGACATCACCGAACTGCGGAGCTTCCTGGGTTTAGCCTCGTACTACAGGAGGCTTGTAAAAAACTTTGCAACCATTGCCAGCCCCTTGCACTGACTGATGCGTAAGGGCCAACAGTTCGGGTGGACGGAGGATCATGCAGCCGCTTTCCAACAACTGAAAGCTGCCCTCGCCAGCGCCGGTCCTGGCTTACCCTGAACCCAACCAACCTTTTGTTGTGTGACACTGACACTAGCAATGTGGGATTGGGGCCGACTTCACAGAAGGGGAGGCTGGAGAGAGAGTGGTAGCTATTACAGCTGCAGCCTCAGTCGACCGGAGAGAAATTACTGTGTCACTCGGCGGAGCTGTTGGCAGTGATCTTTAGCGGTACGGCACTTTCGGCCCTACCTATTGGGCACTAGGTTCACGCTGCGGACTGACCATGCTAGCCTCACCTGGATGTTAAATTTCCGGCAACCAGAGGGCCAGGTGGCAAGGTGGATGGAGATCCTCCAGGAATACGATTTCTAGGTACGCCGACAGGAAGAAAGGGGTCTGGGGCATCGCCAGCATCCGAAGGCCAGATGACACTGTTGGAGCAGGGAGCCATTCACCATTGACCAATTGAGGCAATTACAGGCGAACGTACCAAGCAGAGAAGGTAAAGGGCTGGTTGGAGACCCAAGAATGTCTCGACTGGCAAACCGTGTCTTCACAGGGGCCTGAACTCAAGCTACTACACTCCCAGTGGGCCAACTTGGAGTTGCACTCCATGCATGACTTACAGACGGTGGCAAGCACCCAGGGGGATTGACCGACTACAACTGCTGGTTCCCCAGGCTTTGCGCGCCGAGGTCCTCCATTGGGTCCATGGAGCAGCTGGATCCGGACACTACGGAAGCGCTAAGACAGCAGCGCGCCGACTGCGCAGCGGTTCTATTGGCCCGGTGTCGGCAAGACGCTGAGCTGCACGCCCACTGCTGTGACATCTGCACTGCGCAAAAGGACCTGGTCAACGCTCTCACGCTACGTTGCAGCAGTACCTTGTCGGGGCACCCATGGAGAGAATTGGAGCGGACGTACTGGGTCCTTTTCCTGTAACTGAAGCCGGAAATCGTTTTATTTTGCTGCGATGGATTATTTCACTAAATGGCCATAGGCGTATGCAGTTCCGGATCAGAGTGCCTCCACAGCAGCACAAAAACTAGTGGATGAAATGTTCACTCGATTTGGGGTTCCGACTTAACTTCACAGTGATCAAGGGCGGAACTTGAGAGCCATTTGTTTCAGGGAGGTGTGTCAGCGACTGGGGGTGAAAAAGACTAGAACCACCCCCCTTCACCCTCAAACTGATGGACTGGTCGAGCGATTTTAATCGCACTCTGGCCACTCAACTGGCATCCTGACTAGTCATCACCAGCGGACTGGGACCAACATTTGCCTCTGGTCCCAGGGCATAGGACAGCCGCATAAGAATCAAGCAATGCACACCAGCGGGCTGATGTTCGGGAGAGAACTGACGCCAGTGGATTTGGTGTTTGGCTCGCCCTGAGCCTGAGATTGTTGGTGGGCCCGAACTGGATTATTTTAGACGGTTGAAAGAGTCGCCTGGACACCGCTTCATCGACTGGCCAGGAGGCCTTGAGGGAGCTGGAGCTCGCCAGAAACGGGCTTATGACACACAGGCTCATGGCCCGAGGCTGAAACCAGGAGACAAAGTGTGGGTATTTTGCCCGCAACGGAAACGGGGACTGTCTCCTAAATTGACTCACCATTGGCAAGGACCTGGAGAAATTTTGGACAAAATTTCGGAGGTAGTTTTCTGAGTCCGAATGCCTGGACGGGGCAGATGGGTGGTGCTGCACAAGGACCGGTTGGCACCATACCACCCACTGGCCCCAGAACAAGAAAGACTTGAGAATCCAAGCGCTCTCCAACCTCCACCCCCAGCGAGACAGACATTGACAGTCTCAGGACTGAGCCTGGCACGAGTGATGGTACATCAGGCAGGTCAAGCGCCCGCCACCGCCAGGACATTTGCTCGATTTTACTGTGATGAGTAGGGTTGTGGGGACACTAACCCTCTTGTATATATTTATGTGTGTGTGTATGTATATGTTGATATGTGTATATAAACTGCTCAAAAAAATTAAAGGAACACTTTGAAAACACATCAGATCTCAATGGGAAAAAGAAATCCTCCTGGATATCTATACTGATATAGACTGGGTAATGTGTTAGGAATGAAAGGATGCCACATCGTTTGATGGAAATGAAAATGATCAACCTACAGAGCCCTGAATTCAAAGACGCCCAAAAATCAGAGTGAAAAATTATGTGGCAGGCTAGTCCATTTTGCCAAAATTTAATTGCAGCAACTCAAAATTGCACGCAGCACTTTGTATGGCCCCTGTGTTCTTAGACATGCCTGACAACATCGGTGCATGCTTCTAATGAGATGACAGATGGTGTTGCGGGGGATCTCCTCCCAGATCTGCACCAGGGCATCACTGAGCTCCTGGACAGTCTGAGGTGCAACCTGGTGGCATTGGATGGACCAAAACATAATGTCCCAGAGGTGTTCTATTGGATTTAGGTCAGGAAAGTGTGGTGACCAGTCAATGGTATCAATTCCTTCATCCTTCAGGAACTGCCTGCATACTCTCACCACATGAGGTCAGGAATTGTCGCACCAGGAGCCACTGTACCAGCATAGGGTCTGACAATGGGTCCAAGGATTTCATCCTGATACCTAATGGCAGCCAAGGTGCCTTTGTCAAGCCTGTAGCAGTCTGTGTGACACTCCATGGATATGCTTCCCCAGACAATCATTAACCCACCACCAAACTGCTCATGCTGAATGATGTTACAGGCAGCATAATGTTCTCCATGGCTTCCCAGACCCTTTCACTTCTGTCACGTGCTCAGGGTGAACCTGCTCTCATCTGTAAAAAGCACAGGGCACCAGTGGTGCATCTGCCAATTCTGGTATTCTATGGCGAATGCCAATCGAGCTGCATGCTGCTGGGCAGTGAGCTAGGGCCCATTAGAGGACATGGGGCCCTTGGGTCACCTTCATGAAGTCTTTCTGGTTGTTTGGTCAGAGACATTCACACCAGTGGCCTGCTGGAGGTCATTTTGTACGGCTCTGGCAGTGCTCATCCTGTTCCTCCTTGCCCAAAGGGGCAGATACTGGTCCTGCTGATGGGTTATGGACCTTCTATGGCCCTCTCCAGCTCTCCTAGAGTAACTGCTTGTCTCCTAGAATCTCCTCCATGCCCTTGAGACTGTGCAGGGAGACACAGCAAACCTTCTGGCAATGACACGTATTGATGTGCCATCCTGGAGAAGCTGGACTACCTGTGCAACCTCTGTATGGTCCAGGTATCGCCTCATGCTACCAGTAGTGACACTGACTGTAGCCAAATGCAAAACTAGTGAAGGAACAGTCAGAAAAGATGAGGAGGGAAAAATGTCAGTGGCCTCCACCTGTTAAACCATTCCTGTTTTGGGGGTCATCTCATTGTTGCCCTCTAGTGCATCTGTTGTTAATTTCATTAACACCACAGCAGCTGAAACTGATTAACAACCCCCTCTGCTACTTAACTGACCAGATTAATATCCCATAAGTTTCATTGACTTTATGCTATACTCTGATTAAAAAGTGTTCCTTTAATTCTTTTGAGCAGTATATATATGTATATATATATGTAGATGTGTATATGTATATATATGTATATATGTATATATATATATATATATATATATATATATATTAATATATGACAGAATCACTCATAACAGTGACAAAACAATTACATTGACAATCATGCTGTTATTTTTAAAATGTTTTCTTTTCATAACTTCTTTAACACACTATCTGGCCATGTATACGGGTATTTTGTTAGTCAGTTATAACACTGTAGTTTGTGATCTTCAGCCTTAGTTACTGTTCATTTATTTTAACCATTCCCAGAAGATCTTTCTTAAAATGTTTATCACCACCGACAGGTTGATTTTAAAAATAGGCTAGAGAATGAAAATGGAAAATCTACCAAACAATTTATGTATTGAAAAAAAATCTCAAAACAAGTTAAATTAAAAAGAATGACAAATCACACACCTGCTTAAATTAAGGGATAATTTTATTTTTAGGGTTCATCCTCACAGAAATTTAGTTCTGTGAACCCTGGCAACTTAAAAATTCACATATAAAATTGCCTCCATCCTGAATAAACTGCTCTGTTTCAGAAACCTTATACTAAACTCACTTTCTCCTTAGTGCATTACATCTCAGTTTCTTCTTTTTTCAACAGTCTTTTATTTTGCTGCTCTTTAGTATGAATTCTTACGTGTTTCTGAAGATGACCTATTTGTGAGAATGTTTTGCCACATTCAGAACAGCAATGAGGTTTCTCTCCAGTATGAATTCTTATATGTTTAGCAAGACTGCTTCTGCTAGAGAAATGTTTGCCGCATTCAGAACAGCTGTATGGTTTTTCACCAGTGTGAGTTCTTGTGTGGCTCTGAAGATGGCTTCGCTGCGAGAAGCGTTTGCCACATTTTGAACAACAATGAGGTTTCTCACCAGTGTGAATTAATGAGTGGCTCAGAAGATAGCGGACTTGTGAGAATCGTTTGCCACATTCAGAGCAACAATAGGGCTTCTCTCCAGTGTGTATCCTTATGTGTTTACCAAGACTGCTACTGTCCGAGAACAGTTTGCCACATACTGTGCAGCAATATGGCTTCTCCCCTGTGTGAATTCTTGTGTGTTTCAAAAGACTGCTTACGTAGAGAACAGTTTACCACATTCAGAACAGCAATATGGCCTCTCTCCAGTGTGAATTCTAGTATGGCTCTGAAGATCACTTATTTGTGAAAATTGTTTTCCACACTCAGAACAGGAATGAGGTTTCTCTCCAGTATGAATTCTAATGTGTTTCTGGAGACTACTACTGTTTGAAAATCGATAGCCACATTCAGAACAACAATAAGGTTTTTCTCCTGTGTGAAGCTTTAAATGTTTTTTCAGGCTGCTCCTGTGTAAGTATTTTCTGTCACAATCAGAACAGCAATGCGGTTTTTCCCCAGTGTGAATTACTGCATGGCTCTGAAGGCTAATTTGTGAAAATCGTTTGCCACATTCAAAGCAGCAATAAGGTTTCTCTCCAGTGTGAATTCTTATATGTCGATTTAGATGGCTTAAACCAATGAATCGTTTGCCACATTCAGTACAGCAATGACGTTTTTCCCCAGGGTGATTTTTTGTTTGTCTCTTAAGATCAGGACTGCACTGAAGCAAGGTCTGAGCTACTGAAGATTGTGAGAAGTTGTGACTTTCTTGTAAATCTACAGAAAAACACAGATATACATTACTTTGAATATACTTTAAATAAAGATAAACTTTAAAAACAGACAAATAAATATTGTTACTGGCATGTCCAGGGTTTACAAGATTAAATTTTAGTTCATACATGCACATATGACAAACGTAAACTTTAATTACCTGTGTACTAACAATAAAACAAAGAGACAAAAATAATACAACTAGGTATATGGAACTGTTGCATTTTTGTGTATGTAGTATGTTGATCACCTGGCTTGTTAAAAAGGAATGACAAAAGTTGCAAATCAGACTGTCCATAACCCAAGTTCACATAAGTACTCTTTTCTCTGCCATACAAAGTAAGACTTATTTTAGTAGACCTTTTGTTTTACACAACAGCAACACAAATACATGACATGTTCTGCTATTTTCTTGATGTCACTGAGGGAACAAAGAGAAAAAAGCATACCTTATATACTCGCATATAAGTCGGGTCTTGAAACCTGAAAATCGATCATAAAAATCAGACCCGACTTATACGCCTCGTTCAAAAATGCAACTTCGTATTTTTTTTTACATCTTCTTGCTTCCTCCAATCTCGCATCAGTTTCTCCAACACATCGAATTTTGTTGCAGCAGCACAGTTACCAATTTCTTTCGCAACTTCAGTGACGTTTAATTTAAAACCAGCTTCATATTTTCTTCTGATTGAACGCTCCATCATAGGTAAGGGATGCTCTTATGATAAAGGTGTATGAGGGTGTGAGATACAAAAAACACAAATCAGTGTAAACGTTGCTTCGGAATATTTTGGGTATTACCGTGTGGTCACGTAGGCACAATATATATAGAGAGAGAGGTGAGGAGCGCATGCCGATACAGCGCATTGCCACACCCACATAGAAAAAAAGGCCGTGGTGATCCATGGCTACTATCTCAGGTGGGCGCTAACATATCATGATCTCTTAGACTAATAGCGTGAGTTTTCCGCTTCGACTTTATTCGAGTTTACATTATACAATACCGGAAATTATACTGTAAAATCAAGTCACAACTTATCCACGGGAGAACTTATCCGTGAGTATATACGGTATCTTTTGTTTACTTATTTAGCATTATTGCTCAGTTTGTGTGCCCACTTTCAATAAGAAATTGTAAAGTACGCCAGGAAATCTTCCGACTTGTTAAATTAAATTCAGTTAATTTTTGTATAACACTTATGTAAAATCAAGCCCAGACTTATCCGTGGAGAACTTAAACGCAAGTATATATGGTAAGTATGAACACAACTGATTGTAGATTTGCCAGTTACCCCTATGGCAGTGTTTCTCAAATAGTGGTACTCGCGGTCTCCAAGAGGGGCGCGCTTGACCTCGGGGAACATGCTTTTTTATTTTTCTTTTAAATTTTTTTTTAATTTAGAATGCACTTTAAATCTTTTCTGTTACATTTAATAAACCTATTCTTTGTTGTAAATTGGTCCATATTTCTTTCTTTTTTATTCTCTTATAATGCTAATAAGGATACAGTGTTATGCAGAGGTGTACTTATAACAATTTTATAGACAGATGATACTATTTATAGTGCTGGGGCTAGATGTTTTCTTCTTCCTAGGTGGGGCATGGCAGAAAATAATTGAGAAGCACTGCCCTATGGTAACATTAATTTTTAGTTGCAGCTGGACTTACTTTCATTTTCTTTGTATAAGATTATACTTAATTTCCTCAACTTTAGGCATTTGTCTAAGATTATGGGAAGTGTCACAAAACCATTGGAGAGGTGGTGATTGTTATGATTATTTGCCCCATTTAATTTTATGTTTTCTTCTTGGGTTTTATATGAGACTAGCAAAATACCCGCGCTTCACAGCGGTGAAATACTGCCTGAATATTTTTATTAAGAAAAAAGTTAACATTTTTAGACTGAACGAAAATATGTCAAAAATTAATTGTTAAGGATCTCTCTGTATACCACGTTGTCAGTTCGCCCTCCGTTGTAATATGACCAAGCTGTGCGCTGAGCTTACTGTTGAGCATACAACATACAGTTGGCCATGTGTAAAGCAATCCTGCCTCAAATCAATGCCAACCTTTGTAGTGTTTGTCCTTGAGATTTATTAATTGTCATTGAAGCAGAGCCTCACTGGAAATTGAACGCTTGAATTGAAATGGGAGATTAGATGGTATAACGGGATGCGAGGAATAAAAACTGTGTCACCTGAGGCACTGCCAGTAAAAATAGTTGCTTCAATTAGATTGTTTTGTAGAGATGTGACCTGAAGTCTCGCGCTACGTAAGTTTCGTGGCTGTGAGTTTCTCAGTAATATTATTGGTGCCCCAACCTTCAAAATGAGATTATGCTCAGGAGTGCCTGGAGGATTTAGAGTGTTCAGAAACTCTACCGGATAATGTACCGCCTTCTACTTCTACAACTGAATCAACAGATTGATATGTTTTGTTTGTGAAGGTAGTTCTTGAAGTAAAATGTGGTTTATAGTCGAAGTCATGTCATTTTTGGTGTCAGGATAGCTCTCTCTCTTAACCATGAGACTTCATTTTGGTGTAGATTTCAGTAGATCGGGTAAACATTTTCAAGAAGGCTTTGTAAGGTATTCAATGAGACAGAGATTTGTAGGAATATTTATTTTACGATTTTCTTGTATGAAGGTGCCATCACCTATACTCACTAGAAGAGCAGAGAACTCTTCGCTTTTTGTCGCCTTGCAAATGAACTCTCATGTTTATTTTTAAAGTAACAACATTGATTTGTGGCCATAGGTATGAAGATTTCAGAGATGCTTTAACTTCATCAGTGCGTGTTCCTCTGGGCACACTGGTAGGGTTTGGTGGAAGTCTCCAGCCAGCAACACTGTCAAGCCTCCCATAAGTTTGTTGCTGTCCTGTCTAAAGCCTCAATACCTGCTCTGTGTGCCATAGTTCATTCATCCCAGACAATAAGCTAACAATGTTGCAGCACTACAGCCATGTTGCTCTGCTTTGATATGTTACACATGGGGGATTCAGTATGGTTGAGGTTCAGAGGCAGCTTGAAAGCTAAATGAGCAGTTCTGCCACCCTTTAGAAGAGTTGCAGCAATGCCAGAAGAAGCCACAGCTATGGCAATGTTACGTTTTGCTCGGATTTTTGCAAGGAGAAGGTTTATTAGGAATGTCTTACCAGTTCCTCCTGGAGCATCAAGGAAAAACACCGCGTGGCAGTGGCAGACTAATGCTGCTCATGATTTGCTCATAAACTGACTTTTGGTCACTATTTAGCAACCACTCGTTATTTGTGACTATATTGGCCAATTATGAGGTATTGTAAGATGTCTCTTTCAAGTACTCGGGATTTGACAAGTTGTGCCAGTTCTGTTAAAGGTGAAGGCAAACCATGATGATGAAGAGATTGACCTCCAATAGCAATCACGTAGTTTTCAAGCAACTGTAGACACTTGTTAAAGATCAAATTTAACCGCTGGTGGACTTCTGTTCATATATGATCTCTTTCAGTCTGTCTCCTAACATCTTCTGCTATGCTGTCTTTATGTTTTTCCCATAGGTTTAAGGGTTTTCCATTTGGCAGAACACCAACATGACAGCAAATAGTTTACAGATCTTTTGAGGTGAGCGAGTGTAATGGAAGGATTTTTCTAAAGAGAGGGGGGGATCAAGAGCGCAGATGCATGCTTGTCACTCAGCCGAAACCCAGCTGCATTACTAATGTTTTGGGAGAAACGGCCGGGAATGTTCTAAAGATACAGCCATGGCTATGTAAGGAGTTGTTTTCACTCTCGAAGCTTTTTTCACATGTAAGCATATTACTGTGTCTTCTGGTATCAAGCACTAGTCTCAAGGCCGAGTAGAAGAAGAACATAGCCGCGGTCCGTGGAAGGAGGGGGTGTGAGAAACTGATCACTTCTGCATACACTGCTTCCACGTAGGCCGCTTTTGGGCAAGGACACCTAATTAGTAAATAAGGGAAGGTTCCGCCCTCAGTTTTTTTGGATGCTCAACCGTGGGGTATCTGATAAAAGGCACGCGGGGTTGATCCTCTGACGAGACTGACATGCGGGGTCCCTCAGTCTACTGGTCTAGGATGATGGCTCTGGGTCTTTGATGTATGTTACTGTATGTATGTATGTTATTGTAAGTATAAGTTTGTCTCTTTAAGCATATATATTTATTTCTATAACCCATTCATATGTATTTATATGTTATAATTGAATAAGTAAATTTTATTTAAGTAACGGACCTCTTTCTGATTTTTGCCTACTTATGCTTTAATCCCTTGAACCATTTTCCCAAATCAAAACATTTTGGCGTAGTCGCTGCAGGATTTTGGGGAATCTGGTAAAATATTGAACTATTGAGTGAGGCAAAAAGAAATCAGAGATGTCTAAGAAGAAGGATAAAACCCTGGCACGCTCCTTTACCTCTTCCCGGCTGGGAGGAAACGGTATGGGAAGACTGCGCTAGAGAATTGAGACATGGGGTTTGGGATTAGCACAATATTGGCAAAGTTTAGGCCCCAAACACCAGTGAATGTACTAGCCGCGCTTAATAAAATGCAAATGGACTTGGTGGGTGCGTTAGGGCGGGCCTCGGATGGTAATCCCAGGTAGTTGTATTATTGCGCTGGTACAGCCGAGGGGTGACGGAAAAGGCAGAATTATGCATAGCCAAGATAAATACCTGGCTAAAAATTTAGCAGCTAGCAGTACACGTAGCAATGTATAAAGAGAATGCCATACAGATTAAGCAACGATCGCTCAGTGTTAAAGTGTGTGGTGGCGCAGTGGTTAGCACTTATGCCATGATTCGAGTTTATTTGTTATTTATGTTGACGCTTACATGTTGTTTGTTTTGAGTTAATATTCTCAACGACAGTTTAGTCTTTTGACGAGAGTGCCGTCTTGCTGTAGTATCGAACCGCGTGATTTCTTGATAGTTGGAGTTGCCCTAATTGTCGCAGGAATGGATCGCCACGGAAGCAATTCCTCGTTGTCGCCGAGTCATTTCGCCAATGGAGTCTCCTTGATCTAGAAACCAGCGCCGTTTCGAGCTGAGTAGAATCTTGTTACAGTTAACATCCGCTAACGTCATGAGAGGCTGTTTTATATTATAGTCTGATAAGTAAAACAGCCTTCAGAAAAATGTAGGAGGATAGCACCAAAAAGAAAAATTAAGCGATAGGCAAATGTTTGAGTATATAGATTTGTGTGCAAATATGTATATATCTGTACTTATATTTGTGGGGAAAGAATAACAAGCGTTGAGAAGAATATAATGCGCAAAAAGAAAACGTGCACTGTATTTAACTTCAAAGGTACCTGGCGCTCGCTAATGTCTGTGTATGTGAATATGTCTGTGCTGAACTTATTCAATGTGTGTGCCTGTATATTATGTGTATGCCTGAGCATTAATTGTTCTCTGTGTGTGTGTAAATATGTTTGTGCTAAAAATGTGTGAGCGTGCCTGTTATTTGTTCCGTGGGTGCGTACGTGTGTTTGGGAGTAAGAAAGCAAAACACGGAGACTTCTGGGTAATGTAGTTCAATTATGATTTGCTGAAGCTGCCGTGTGCATATAAACTTCCAGAGCTCTGAGTAAATATGGGTTAAAATAAATAATAAGTGATAATAAGTGACAAAACTGAGGTAAAGTTGAATTTGTTAAAACAATGGTTTGGGTGATTTTGTGTATGTTAAATAGTGTATTAGAGGGATCCCTATGTGTGTATGTTAAATAAGTTTCAGTGTGTTTAAAAGTATGTGTAAAAATATGTGGTGTTGTTTTCAAGAATTAAATAATTGATATTATTATGTGTAGGAATGAGAATGTAAATGTTGGAATTAAAAGAGCTCTTAATTCTAAATTAGAAAATATATGAAAAGGTCTCCAGATTAAGCATATTATATGAGCACCCCTTTTATTTGAGTAGTGGCCAGACTCTGATAAAAGGGAGGATTTGAATTAAAATGAGTAAATTTCGATTGAAGGAGACATTCTTTTAGCAAAATGAAGCAGGTTATTGGTAATACTCCTTTCAAAGCCTATGTTGATTAGTGCTGCTTAGAAAACAAAATTTACTGTATGAGTACAAGGAAAGCTGCTATAATGTGAGGGTTACTTGTACGTGGTAATAAAGGAAAGTGTAAGTGACAATATGGTGTGCATTTGTTTAGTGGTGGTCAAATGCACAATTGGTATGAAGAATGGCATGTGGCAGTATAAAACAGCCAATGCCAAACTGTAAGTGAAAGAAAGGGAATAAGGAGGGCTAACTAAGAGAAAAACAGACTGTGCTCTTTGGAGTCAACATTCTGAAAGACGTGTAATAAAACATCTGGAAGATAACAATGAAAGAATGTGCAAGATCAACTGTCTTTGACAGAAGGTTATGGGGAAAAGAAAATCAGTGTATATAATTGAAGTAGATTTAAAGTATTTTCTTAGTTTGAGATTCTGGGAAAAATTGACCTGATAAAGAAGTGGGTTTTTCATTCTAAATATGGGTGGAAATGTGCAAAATTCTTAGAGGGTCTTATAGTAAATAAATAAAGACACATTTTGCATTATAGGGCATTCTAATATATTGATTTCTTTCCTTCTTTCATTTCTGTGTAATATTGACATGTTTGTGTGAAATACAGTGGAATACTGGGATCACAACAAAACTAATGGAAGGTTCACTTTTATATTTTTGATGCATTAATGAAATATTGAATGAGACATTTTATTAAGATCCAAATGTAATGTGGTATTTTAATAATTAGTAATAAAAAGAAAGAGAAATATTACTTAGGATACATGTATAGAAACTTTAAAATGAACACCTTGTGTAAAAAGAAAAATGTTTTTAGGACTTTGCATAATTGAACAATGGTTTGTGATTAGATACATGGGGAAGAAGTGGAGCCTAACTTTTGGTTATTTAATGTCACCAAGGAAAAGATTTAGAATTTACCCGTCTAGATTGTGGATTTCTTTCTTGACTGCTTGATATGTTATGTTTAATTTTGTTTAAATTTTACATTTTGAAACCAGTTTAAATCTTGGAACAAATGCAGATAATTTGAATATTATGTCAATATTATTGGGACCAATTTTTGTAATGATTTATTATTGAGTACTTTTCCTTTTGTAATACATTGATTGACTTTATTTTAATAATGACTTGGGACACGTTTTTTAATTGAGTGGAAATTGCAACCACAGCCAAACTGGAAACAGCTATAAAGGAGGACTTGAACTTTGTGCTTATCAATTTAAACTTTTACTCTGACTGTTTAAAGACAAATTGACTTAGACAAGCACAGACTGGATTGAACTGACCGTTTGTTTCACTGCTAGCAATATTTTTAATAGGGGTACCCCCAACGAAACAGATCTGACATCTTATGACAGATTGTTTTTTGGATCCATAAGTAGCTACCAATGAAGAATTAATATGCTGACTATTTAAATGAGCGTTTTTAAGTCTTTACGTCTGCAGGTGAAAGCTGTTTTTTCCTAGTGCATCGAGATGACAGCATTTGAAGTTGAACCAGAGATTGGGCTGTGATAAAGGTCTGCAGATAAACTAATTATCTGACTCCAAGGAGAACCCAGCCATACCAAAGAGGGAATCAGGTCATGAATCAGGCCATCGATCAGCTGACTACTGGACAACGCACTTTGATTCCAGTTCCAGGCATCATGGATACCTGCTGCCAAGAGCTCAACTATGCTGGTGATGTTTGAGCCCAAAAGATCATCGTGGATTCCGAATCATAGATGACATCTGCCTACTTGGGTCCTTTTTGCTTGGGATGTTGGACCCCAACACCTGCTTTGGTTCTTATTAAGAGAAGAAAATCTGTCACACTTTTACTCTGCAGGGCTCAATGTTCTTGCTGGAGCCTGCTTTGACTGTCCACTTGTTTGACAAATGGCAACATCTTTGAAATTAAAAGTATTTGAACTGTGAAGTATGAAAGATATAGAAGGGAAAGCTAATTATTTGTAGACAAAGCAGAATATAGGGATTCCTAAATAATATGTATTTAATGAATGTTTGTATTAATGGGAATATTACATAATTATTATGAATTCCTAGTGGTTAAGAATAGATATTTTTTAGATAAATGTTTTGATATGCCTTCTGATATTTTGTATGAGATAATAAGTCACCTTTAAGGACCAATGATTTGGTTATTTGTAAAGTTAATCAGAATTGAATCTAATCTAACATAAGGGATCTATTAGAGATTGTTAAGTGATCGTCATTGAAGGGACAATGCACTATTACTAGTTAGGTTCAGTCCATTTAGATATTTTAGGTTATTGATTGTAGTGTTATAGCAAATAATGTAGAGCTTTACATTTAGGTACATTTATTTAATTAAAAAGAATAATAGTAAGCATATGGGATGACACACACAACTAGTATTTTGGGGATAAGGGACACATACTATAGGTCAGAACATTCATAGCTTTTAGAAGAGGATAAAACAGTTTAGGCTAGCATGTTGATGGTGATACAGGTCAAATGATTAACATCATGGCTCGATGAGTATGGAAATCAGTGAAATGAAGTAATAATTTGGCCCATAGGAGATGGAGTGTCTTATACATACAGTGGTGAGTATGTGGTCTGTGAATTAAAAAGCCCAGATGAAGTTTGAAGATCTCTGAAGATATGAATCCTTAATAAGAAGCTTGGGTATAACCCTTGAAATTGAAATGAATGTGACCTCAAAAATGACCCAGTGATTTGCATTTTGGAAGGTAGTGCTGACATCTTCCGAAGGGAGGATTGACACCTACTGTCCACAAGATGGCTGAATTAATGTGATAAAGGTGGCTCAAGGTTGAGACCACAGCTGGGTGTATATTTGGGCAATTTTATAAATGAGTGTGTTAAGATGTGAGCATGGTGAGGTGTGTAAGGACTTTATCTCCGATTATCATTGTGCACAGCGATGGCAACCTAAAACTGGGAACGTTTGAGTTATTTAAGATAAATATTTATGCCATCTGTATCATCACCAATAATATTAATTAGTATTAGCTTTATTTGAACCTGGGAATCATGGGGGCTCATGTTAGTGAAGTAGAAATTATTCTCTTAATGGTATTGTTATATATATATATATTTGAATGGTATGTTGTTGCTATTACCAGTTTCCTAATTAATTACTACTAGAGTTGTTGTCAAACAGGTGTGCATCCAATTTCTTGAACCATGGACACCTTCGGTTAAAGATTTTTATTCTTTTCTTGATGACAATGTGGATGATGAAATACCGAATCAAAAGAAACTCCTTGGGTGAAGTGCTAGTAACCGCTCCCCAGGGAGGTGACCCTCTACGTTGCAAAGTACCTGGGTTGAAGAAAAATTGTAATTTCACTGGAAAAATATTTCTCCAAGCAGAAGAAAAAGCATTTATTATGGACAATTGTTTTATTATCATTATTGCTTTAATGACTATATTCAACTGATATGTATTTTGTGCTTTACGAAAAATTGCAATCAGAACAAGAAGGGCAAGAGCTGGGTTTGCTGAGCGAGGGCGAATGTAATGGAAGGATTTTTCTAAAGAGAGGGGGGGGATCAAGAGAGCAGATGGGCGTTGGTCGCTTCAGCGCGAAACCCAGCTGCATTACTAATGTTTTGGGAGAAACAGCCGGGAATGTTCTAAAGATACAGCCATGGCTATGTAAGGAGTTGTTTTCACTTCGAGAAGCTTTTTTCACATGTAAGCATATTACTGTGTCTTCTGGTATCAAGCACTAGTCTCAAGGCCGAGTAGAAGAAAACATAGCGCGTGTCCCGTGGAAGGAGGGGTGTGAGAAACTGATCACTTCTGCATACACTGCTTCCACGTAGGCGCTTTGGGCAAGGACACCTAATTAGTATATAAGGGAAGGTTCGCCCTCAGTTTCTTTGGACGCTCAACCGTGGGGAAAGGCGCAGCGCCCGTATTTGAAAGACAAAATGAGTTGGTCCTCTGACAAGACTGACAAGCGGGCTCCCTCAGTCTACTGGTCTAGGATGATGGCTCTGGGTCTTTTGATGTATGTTACTGTATGTATGTATGTTATTGTAAGTATAAGTTTGTCTCTTTAAGCCTATATACTGTATTTATTTCTATAACCCATTCATATGTATTTATATGTTATAATTGAATAAGTAAATTTTATTTAAGTAACAGACCTCTTCTCTCTGATTTTTGCCTACTTATGTTTTAATCCCTTGAACCATTTTCCCAAATCAAAACAGCGAGATAGAGCAGCTTCCTGTAGAGTCTCGTTCCAGTTGATATTGTCATGTAATAAACCGAGTGCCCTGCAGACTGACTTATAGGTCGGATGTAGGACACCATCAACTGTTCTGAGAGATTTGAAAGATGTGGGACCTGTGATTTTGTTGAGCAGCAGTCGAAGATGGTAGCATTCAGAGTTATTCGGGTGTACAGTGTAGACCCGTCCCAGTATGTTATGCTTTTTCACTCCCGAATATCCTGGTACAGGGTTGCCCTGTTTCCTTCGATGAAACATGTTGTTTGCCCACACATAATATGATGGAATTTCATTATAATGAAGTTGTTTAGCAAAATCATCGTGTTTGCAAAGGTCAAAGAACGCTAAAAGGGTCGTTTGTGGTGGACTGTGTACTTTATCGGCAACATTGCCTTCTGTGAAATAAATTCTTTGTCTGTTCTCAAGATGCACAGCAAGATGAACGACGGAGGGGAAACGTTTGTGAATGGGAAAACAGAAAATGCGCCAGGCTGCTTCAGAGCTACTAATGTAACGACCAGCTTCATATTGAGATACTTCGTCATTTTGATTTTGTATTGTAAATACTGCCTGGTCACTTCCCTTGTTAACATACTTGCAGATGTATTTGATCGATTTTACTGAATTGCAAAATTCGACATTGATGTGAGCATTGAAGAAGCGGGACAGCACAGGACTATAAGGGACCACCCATCTGTTGTCGATATCTGCTCCTTTGATATTAATTGTATGACCTCCATCAGCAGGTGCGGCGCGGCGTACTGAGGGCAACCATCTTCTCCGGTCTGAGTTTCTGAGATGAACGGACGCGGGTACTTCTTAGTGCATATTCTGTTGATCATGCAGGGCGAGTTGATATTATGAGGTCCACATGGGCCGTGAATCATGTTGGATTTTACTATTTTGTGTAGGGCAGGGTCAGTCTGTGGATCAGGAATTTCTGCACGGATGAGTTGATCGATGAGAGCTGGTTTAATCCTATCCTTTAGCCACAATAGAATGTGTGCATGGGGAATAACTCGCTTTTGCCACTTTATGGTGTACATGTAGCAATTTGTACAGTCAAAAATGTTACTCTTAGTGAGCAAGTCTATCATTTTCGAATCTTGAGATGAAATACACGACTGATAAGGTCGTAGCGTCGAGAGGTTTTTGGCGTGGAAGGAGAATTTCAGTGATCTCAGGCCATTTAGGATTGCAAGTAAATGTGATGAATAAGTCAGGCGGCCATAACGACAAACATATGTCATTGCGTCTTGTGTACACTCGTGCATATAGCAAGGTCCTCCAGTGAAGGTAGATGGTAATATCACAGCTTGACCAAGTTCTGTTAAATCAGTGTCGTTTTTGTCAATAGCATCTTTTAAGTGAATGTAATTTTCAGCCCATAGTTTTTTTTTATTTAGTCTGATATAATTTAGTCTTTCGGATTCAATTTTTGCGTACATATCAACTAAAAACTGATTTAACAAAGTTCGGAAGAAAAGGATAATATTATCATGATGTTGTCTGATCATAAGCCAATATGAATAGAAGTTTGCTGCAGAGACGTTTTTTTTCATAGGTAATTTACTGGCAGCATGAACTTGAGGTATAGACAATATTGAGGATATTGAAGTGCATCATAGGATCTGTGGGTTTCCTTAATGAGTTGTAGTTTATTGTCTCTGGTTTTCAAGACAATATCTCTGTTGTTGAATGTTTGCCCAATGATGACAACACCAACTTGATGAACTGTAGGTTTATTAAATCTGCCTTTGTGTGCACGTAATGGTTTTTTGTCTGCGTGAATGACAACTTTGAAGTCTTTGTCATCATCTGAAATACTGTCCATTGTGGAGTGGAAGTCCTGGATGTAAGTGTTACAGTCATGGAGCATTTTTTGTAATTGCTTGACCAGGGGCATGTAAAGTCCAGAAAAATTAGTGGAGCAGATTTGTGCTTCCTTTTCATCATCCCCGACAAAATAAATTTGCAAAAATTTGTGTTCCTCACTTGGCATAGGTAAAAGACTGCCAATCAAGTGATGCACTTGTCCCTGAACTTTAAATGAAGGCATAAAATTCCCCTCAATGATATGGTTAGCACCAAATGATATCATTTGAAATGCACTGTTGTACTTTCGAATGTTGTTCAAGAAATGCTCACTTTGAGAATGTTCGCCATTTAACAGGCCCTCAAGAAGATGAGGAAGCTTACATAAAGGAGTGAGAGAGACTTTACCACTGTTACAGCACAAACCAGGAGACTCGCATTTCCACTTCTTTGCTTGACAATAGTCACAGTGAACATCCATGGATCCAATGTGTACTGTTTTGTCAGACTCATAATGTATGTTTGGGTCGACGCGCAAATCCACAATTGGCTTTTTGAGCCAAACCTGTTGTTTTCGTATGAGCCGCATCTATTGGGATCGTATCTAGAAACAGAACCTCTATTAACTTGTGGATTTGCCTCCGTGTATTTAGCGACAGCGTCTCTATGAACTTGTGGATTCGCTTGCGAGTATTTAGCGACAGCGTCCCTATGAACTTGTGGATGTGCTTGCAAGTATTTAGCGAGCAGCGTGCCTATTAACTTGTGGATGTGCTTACTGAGTATTTAGTGACAGCGTGCCTATTAACTTGTAGATGTGCTTGCGAGTATTTAGCGACAGCGTCTCTATTAACTTCCAGATGTGCTTCGTAGTATTTAGCACAGCGCCCCTATTAATTTCGGATTTTTCCATGAGTATTTGGCGGCAGCTGCACGAAGTTGATTCCGTCTAGCTGTATCAGAAAATCTACCACAATCGCCTGATACCTTTTTACTTTGTTCTCACAGCTTGGATTGCCGCTGTGATAATCAGCTGGAGTTGTGTTGAACTGACATTCAGCATGTGTCAATCGATGTAAGCATACAACCGGCCTCATCAATAACTTTGCATCCAGCTTTTGAGAGTTGAAATATTCAGAAACATCAAAGTATCCACTACTCAAATTGTCACCTGTGAATCTAAGATGTTTAAGAGGCATTGACGGTTCTCCAAAGGTGTAAAATATTTGCCCATTTCGGTACACTTGAAAAGTACAACCAAAGAATTCAGCAGCAGTCATCAATTCACATGCAGAACCATAGGTGAAGGGCTTAAGCATTTCAGTCTTATAGTGCTCCTGTGTACTATAATTATCTCCTGTACCATCTTCAGTCCACACTTTGAACCTCTCCCAGTCATTTAATACATAAGCGCAATGTCCCTCGGATATCAAAAGTGAGTCTGATATGTCCGTGCAATATGTAACATAGAGAATGGAAAAGGCAGGTGCCATCTCCGGGCATGGACACCACTCGGTAGTTCTTTGATTGATGGTGATCACCTCGATAGACATTTTAATAGGGGTACAGTTGGAACAATAAAGGAAATGGGTACTTGATCAGTAAACAAAGTATAAAATACCTACACAATAACTATAACAATCATAATAAACAAACAATATAACAGTGGAGAACCTGTGGATTAAATAAAAAGGCTGCTTAGTTGGCAAGGAAAAACGATGGCCTTATATGGCGTTTGTTTATAAAACAGTGGAGAAGCTGTGTAAAGGCTGCTTTAGAAAAAAACAGTGGAGCGCCTTATATGGGCAGGCAGCCAGCCAAAGAAAGGAATCAATAAATAACTATAATTGTAACAGAGGAACAAAAAATTAGTGTAGAACCTGCGGATTAAACAAAGGAAATGGGTACTTCAACAGTAAACTAAGTCTAAAATAGCTACACAATAACTATAACAATCGTAATAAATGAACAATAAAACAGTAGAGAACCGCAAAGCAAGGAGAATAAAACAGCGGAGAAGCTGTGTAAAGGCTGCCTCACAAAAAAAACTGCGGAGCGCCTTATATGGGCAGGTAGTCAGGCAAAGAAAGGGAATGAAATAACTATAATAGTAATAAACGAAGAAAACAACAGCAGAAAAGCCGCAGATTAAATAAAGGAAATTGGTAAATGAACAGTAAACTAAGTGTAAAATACCTACACAATAACTATAACAATCGTAACAAATGAACAATAAATCAGCGGAGAACCCGTGGATTAAATAAAAAGGCTGCTTCGTTGGCGAAGCAAGGAAAAAGGACTTTCATATATGTCGTTCGTTTATAAAACAGTGCAGAAGCTGTGAGAAGCCTGCTTCCTTAGCGAAGCAAGGAAAGGAATGAACACACTGCAGTGAACACAGAAGAGAACCCATGGATTAAATAAAACCTACACAATAACTATAACAATCGTAACAAATGAACAATAAAACAGCGGAGAACCCGTGGATTAAATAAAAAGGCTGCTTCGTTGGCGAAGCAAGGAAAAATGAGTTTCTTATATGTCGTTCGTTTATAAAACAGTGCAGAAGCTGTGAGAAGGCTGCTTTCTTAGCGAAGCGAGGAAACGAATGAACACACCGCAGCGAAGAATGGCCTTATATGGGCAGGCAGTCAATTACATGGGAGGCGTGGTGAGTTGCGCAGCAGCCTTACTTATGAATATGCTAAGCACAGTCCTTCACCCGCAAATATTTACCTTACATGGGCAGGCACTCAATTACGTGGGAGGCGTGATGATGCAAGACGCAAGACACAACCGCCTCACACGGCGACCGAGCTGCCCGCTATGGCCGTATACAGTATACGAAAGTAGGTTCCAGTTATGACCGTTACGCGTAGAATTTCGAAATGAAACCTGCCCAACTTTTGTAAGGAAGCTGTAAGGAATGAGCCTGCCAAATTTCAGCCTTCCACCCACACGGGAAGTTGGAGAATTAGTGATGAGTCAGTGAGTCAGTCAGTCAGTGAGGGCTTTGCCTTTTATTAGTATAGATCTATACGTGTAGACTAGGGTTTTGAAACTCAAGGAATATGTTTTCAACAATGTTGAAAATTAATAGTATTCTTCCACAATACTATGTTGTTTTCAGTGGGCACTGCCTTTTTGGGAAATTTTAGTTGATGATTGCTAAGGTGTTTGTGCTATGCAGGGACAAGGAGAAGTGTGTGATGTCACCATTGCAATGTGTGAAGGTCAGAATTGTGCTCTTCCTGGGGGTCCAAGATTCGATTCACTCAGAATACTTACTGTTCATTTTTCTTGTTTTTATATGGAAGTTGTTTTGGTTACTTGATTCTGATCTAAGGTTTGCGCTCTGGTTTTGGCTACTGGTTTACTGATCTCCTGGTTATGTATCCTGGCCTGTCTTTAAATACAATTCATCTTGTGTTTCTTTTTTTCAATATTAATGTTGCATTTCTCTTGCAGTCAGTAGACTGATGCCCATATTTTTAATACTCTATATAACAAGTTCTGATCTGTTTCTGCTTTCCAGTTGTAGGGCAGGGGTAGTGAGGATGGCAGAGAGAGCTTGCTGGCATTGTGTCATATAATGCCATTCCAATTACAGAAGTAGTAAGAGGCCCAGACTGCCTACAAGTCAAAAAGTATCTTGGATGAGTTTGTAAACCTTATTCCAGCTGCTTTTTGCTTGGATGGTACAACTAATTGCTAATAGGACTTCAATTTAGATGAAGAAGTAGTGGAAATTGGAGGAAATACAAGCTAACCCATTCAGCTAGTACTGAAGTTGCATATTGCAGTTCATTTACTAAATGTAACAATGTTGTATACAGTACAGTCTTCTCACAGGTTTTGTGCAGAACCCGTTTGTTTACTTTTCAAATTATGTGGCCTGTAATTATTAAAATCTCTATATTCTTTTAAATGCAATACAAAATGCAAAACCTGCTCATGTTTCCTACCACCAATAAAAACAGTAACGTAATTCCAGATGAAATCCTAATTTTTCAGTGAATTACATTACTTACCAATTCCAGTGTGCATTGTACATATCTGTTGTTTTGTTTCTCTTGTGCAAAATATGTGCGCAGTGATTTCGCCTCAACCGGTGGAAATTTAGGATTCAGTTGTGGCCAAGAAGAGCACAGAATTTTTTTGGTGGCCCCTTTCTGTAAGGTTGGATGAGCTGGTGGACTGAAGTCATTCTCTAAGGACAAATCTTCTTTGAGAATTTTTACAGTTTCATAGTTTCGCATTGCACATTCAGAATCCTCCATTTTATTGCCAATATAGCCTTCCTCCGATTCTTCCTTTTTAAAAATTGAAACTTTCTCTGCACTATCCTTCACTTTTATTGAATGACTCTCTGAACCGTGGTGGACAGGACCCCACTCACAGTCCTCCTCCTTGATATGCACCAGTTTTTGCTCCATGACACAGTTTTTCAATGACTTGCACGGACTGCCTGTTGTGAGGTGGACAGAAGTCCATTCTGTGTCCTCATCCTTAATGTAAGAATTTTGCTGCTCCATGGAAATATATTTTAGAAGGTAGCATGTTCACAGATACACCTTCCTTATCACAGAGTCTACACTGCTCTTGAGTGATTTCCTTTTCACCTTCCTGGCCCCAGCCTTTAGGCCAATAAGTATCTCAGTGCATAACCATATTAAGCGATAAGGTGGCTCCTTTAACTCTGTGAAGAGAAAAGAAAACTTACATAAGCTCTCTACATCTTTTACAAATGTTTGTGAACAAATTTTAAAAACAAATGATGCAAGGTCTACTTAAATGCAATTGTAGAGAGAGCTGTAAAAAATAGACTCTAGTTTCCTTGAGATGTGCACATCTGCTTCATATTAACACTTTAATAACATTAATTGTCAACGTATTCTTAAATTTCACGGCTCCTCAAAAAAGTTTTATCCCATCTAAAGTAATGCTCCTTACGGTTTATTTGAAATTGATAGCTTTAGGACAATTGTGAAGGAAAAAGGCCATACCACCCAACCAATTCATCCATCCTATTCACCTAGATGATCCAAAATAACATCAAGTTGTGATCTGAGGGTCCCTACAGCCCTACTGTCTACCACACTATGTGGTAATTTATTCCATGTGTCTATGTTTTTTTGTTTTTTTTTTTTTGTGAAGAAAAACGTCCTGATACTTGTGCAAAAGCTGTTCTTAACAAGTTTCCAACCACGTCTCTGTGTTCTTCTTGAAGAATTAACTTTAAAGTATCAGCTGGGAACCACTGTACTTATTTCTTTAATAACTTTAAACACTTTATTCACGTCGCTCACTCTGTTTGCATAAATTGAAAAGGTTCAACTCCTTTAATCTTTCCTCATAGCTCCTGGAATCAGCCTAGTCGATCTCCTCTGGACTTTCTCTAGCACTGCTATGTCTCTTTTTTGTAGCCTGAAAACCAAAACTGTCCACAGTACTCCAGGTGAGGTCTAACCAGTGCGTTATAAAGCTTCATTATGACCTCCCTTATCTTGTACTCTACACATTGTGCTATATATAAGCTAACATTCTGTTAGCTTTCTTGACTGCTTTTGTACACTGCCTGGATGTAGATAACTATGACTCCTAAGACCTTTTCAGAAGACCTACTTTCAAGTTACAGACCTCCCATTGTGTATTCAGATTGTGATATATGGCCGGCCATTCATCCCAGCCAATACCCCCAGGCTGCCAGATGGAGCCCTCCCTGCAGCATGGAGATGCCCCAAATTCCAGCAGGGCATCATGGACAATGGAGTTTTCCTTCACAGCCCTGCTGGATACCATGGGGGCCACCGGAGGATGCTGCAGGGAGGCTCAAGGATTTCTACTACCCCTTTAGCCCGGAAGTACTTCCATGTCACGAGGACAGAAGAAATAAAGTACTTCCGGACTGAGGAAAAAAAGGAGTTTTCACCTGACCCAGAAGTGCTGAATAATCAAATGGACTGAGGGCTCAGAAGCACTTCCAGGTCAAGGACTATAAAAGGACTATGGGAGATCCCAGACGGGCGAGCTCAACGTATAGCACAAAGCAATAAACACTGAAGTTGATGAAATACTGTAGAAGAGTGCAATTTTAATGATTAATATAAAAAGCATGACAATAGCAAACGCAACATTTCAAGTGAAACATATCCAGTTGATATGCATAAACAATCTGGACAAGAATATTAGGTTTGATGATACAATTCTAAATGAAAGGGCATATAATATAGAATGAGCTACACTGTTACAGTCTTGGGCGGATTTGTGACAATGAAATGTAGTGTAAATAAATGTAATGTATTATACAATGTGAGTAGAACCGTTACATCTTGTGACAGATAGGGGGGCGCTGTCTTCCCCTTGAACCCTCGGACCAGATGCCAGACACCAGATAAATGTCCAAATTTTACATTTATTTGAACAATAATGCGCACAAAGCACCCTCCACTCCACTATATTCTTAAATAAGATAAATAATCAAATGCAATAACCAATCCTCCACTCCCAGACAAGTTGTTCCCTTCCTCGCCCGTCTGGGATCTCCCACGGTCCTTTATAGTCCATGACCCAGAAGTGTTTCTCTTCTCACTGTCCATGTGACTGGCAACACTTCCAGGTCGGATAAAAACTCCTTTTTTCTTCATCCCGGAAGTACATCATTTCTTCTGTCCATGTGACTGGGACGTACTTCCGGGCTGTAGGGAAAATAAACATCTCTGTGCCTCCCTGCAGTGTCCCCTGGCGGCCCCAACGTTATCCAGCAGGGCTGTGCATTAAAACTCCATAGTCCATGATTCCCTGCTGGCATTTGGGGCACTTCCATGCTGCAGGAAGGGCTCCTTCTGGCAGCCTGGGGGTATTGGCACGGATGAATGGCTGGCCATAGTCCACAGCGCTTTATCAGCACGTGCGCCTAACCTCTCTCTCTTTCTATTGTGCCTACACATCACCACATGGTAATACCCAAACTATCCCGAAGCGACGTTTGCACTTATTTGTATCTCACACCCTCATACACCTTTATCGTAAGAGCATCCCTTATCTACAATGGAGCATTCAATCAGAAGGAAATATGAAGCTGGTTTTAAAATAAAGTTGTTGAAATGGAGAAAGAAATTGGTAAGTGTGCTGCTGCAACAAAATTCGATGTGTCTGAGAAACTGAAGTGGGATTGGAGGAGGCAAAAAGATGTTAAAAAATAAATAAATAAATAAAGTGTCGCATTTTTGAACAGGTGTATAAGTTGTCTGGTTTTACATCAATTTTTGGTTTTCAAGACCCGACTTATATGTGAACATATATGGTAGATGTATTTAAAATTAAACTAATATATATGCACACACACACACTCACTGTGGTCTGAACAAACACCAGAATGATTAAAAAGAAAGAATACACTAATTAATTTATTTATTTAATATGTAGCAAGCCTACATAACACTACAAGCGGGGTGGCTTTCTGGACTGGCCGTCACTGTATTGGTCTGGAGGTTGACAAAGAAATATCCCTTCAGACATTATTGTGGACAACCAAGTCTGGTAGGACCCATAAAAGTAAGGATTCCAGCTGCCTAGTGCAGGCGTCATGTAGTTATGACAACTAAGCAGGAAATGGACATTTCTGCAGGAAATTTTTCTTTTTAAGGGGAACGAGAAAGAAAGGGAGAGAAGCAGAAGGCAAGGGGCTCGGCAATTTACCCCTAAGAATACAGCACGATCACACTTCACCCAGGGATGTCTGCTACTTGTGGGTAGCCACCCAGAAGTTGGAAACAGTGAGGCAAATCCCCAGGAGGAGGCAAGGGGTTGTGATATGTGGACCTGTGGTTCTCCTGCTGCTCCATTGGTGTGTCGGACTCGTGTTTCTAAATTCTTTGGGATAGCAAGAAGGCAGCCATTTTCGCCGGAGGTCTATTTTTTTCTTTCATCAATGGGAACTGTACGACTGGATTCATCGCCATTTCACACAGACTATGTTTACTCTTTCCCTTTTTGATTTGCCTTTTAGTTTGTGTGTGTTTCATACCGGGGATTAAGATTTGGCCACTGAGGATACAAAAGTGAGGGAGGGCGTCCGGGGAAAATTACATCACGAACGAGCACCCAATCACCTTTCACGTAAATGCATAAATATTGTACCCTGAATTACAATATGCTTGCTTATTTAACCAACCAAGCAACCATCTGGGTTTCTGTCAAGCATTGGTGGGTGCAGAAAGAGGGGTCGAGGACCGAATATTTCTAAATGCTAATATACTGTATCCTTCGAACATCATCCACTTCCTTTGCAGGTGGTGAAGTGTAGCAATTTCACCTATTTTGGGTGATTGTTACAAAGAAGCTTCTGCTAAAGCCAAAAATTAATTAATCAATCAATCTATCTGTATATAAATCAATCAATCAAAAGAGTTAAATAACTCAGAGTGAAAAAAATGTATTATAATATAGTGATAAATATAAAGACAAACAACACAGCCATCATACTATACCCAAATGATTCAATCTTTCCTGAGAAATATTAGCATTAGGAAGAATAATCCAAAACTGAAGCTATCCAAATAAATAGGTTTTTGGCACCAGTCAAGGTGAACCTTTTAAAACACACTTTTGTGCAGTAACATTATCCACTGAAAATATGTTGCTAACTTCAGCCCATGCTTTACACCTCAAAATTGCCTTTACAATGACACACATGCGTACATCCTCAAATCTATCAAATTCAATTTGTGTTCAGGGAGACTGAAATTCCTGGTATCACTGAGCACAAACCTCACATACACACACACACACACACACACTCACCACGGACCAGTTTGCCAGCTAACCTAACCAGCATATCTGGGGGAATGTCGGAGGACACCCACACAGATATGGGGAGAATACGCAAATGTGGACAGGGACTGGGCACAAGATTTGCTTTAACTCCATGCCACGAGTACAGTAATACCTTCATTAATGGAGTAAATGTGTTCCAAGATATTAGTTTGTGATGGTAAACTTTGTCATCAGAGATAAATGTGCAGTAGGTGGATAGGGATTTGTATTGTCACAACTGGGGTAAGAGAGTTGGGGTTCCATTCAACACTGTGTCTGCCTTTAGCCCTGCTGACTGCACATTCAGGCCTTCAGCTCTTCCTCACACCACTCATGCAACACTACATGCCACACTTTCTCCAACTCCATGCCAGGATACTTAAAAACACTCATTGCTGGCTACACACCCTAATGAATTTTAGCTGAGGAGACGCACCTACTACTTGCAAGTAAAGAGTTCTCTGCGCGCCCCTCTTTATGGCTCCTTTTACAACTTCTTTATAAAGGAGCCTCTTCTCAGAGGATTCATTAACTGACATTTTATTGTACATGTTGACAAAATACTACAAGACAAATGGCATACAACCACAGCTGCTATAAAAATAATTGAATTGAATTTTGTCAAGTTTGACTTGCTTATATAGACCATAAGTGACAGTGGCAAACATGAACCTTTTAGCATTGTTCTAGGATCATCATGTGTGAACAAATCAACTGAATCATCATGGAAAGTGTGATCAAGCACTCTAAATTGCTAGTTTATTCTCTAAATGATCATTTCCAATGTTGTAAAAAGGCTAAGCGTAACCAAATGAAGAGAGGGAACTTACAAAATGTGTGTAATGATGCTGAGCAATCAAATGATGACAGTAGCATTCTGGGTAAGTACCTTGTTGATCAGTGGGAATATTCCTACATCACATGGCTATAATTCCCATGGTGCGTTCTTTTCAGTGGGCACAGCTTTGACTGATGAGGATATAACTGAGATTGCTGGTCCATCTGCAAAGCTATTTTCACAAAAGTGCCTTCATTCTTGTGGTACCATGGGGTCTCTGCGACCCATGTTTTTTTGGTTTTTTTTTTTAAACTGTCATGATTAGTGACCTCACCTTTCCCATATTTTTTTGTAAGGCCTTCCTAACAATGTGACACATGTTCGCTAGTTTTTGTGTCTTTCTGTTTATTTGTTATTTATGTTTACTGACCCCCGAAATTCGCAGGGGTTACATTCTTAGAGCATCTGTGAATTGTGAAAAACCGCAAATTTTGGATGTGGTCAAAAAATGCCTACAGTATTTTTATAGTTTAAACCCTAAATATGCCCCCAAAACACTTTAATTTCATTTCAAACTCAGCTTAATACATTACCCTAAAAAAAAGAATGTAAAGGTAAACCTGTATACTGTACAGTACTATACAGCTATGTCTCCCGCAGTGCTAGAATGGAAAATACCAATGTTACCTCTTGTCACTCACATGCATTTAGGAGACAGTCAACAAGCCCAGAGGTGAGTGAAATCCCGCGAGACAAGGAGTTTGTGTTGGGTTCTAATGTCTCTCTTTCTCGAAGACAAGGAAGACAAATAATAAAACAACCCACCTACCTCCTCTGTATCCAGGCTTCCAAAATGGCTATTCCACCCATGAAGATACCACATCTAGTCCTACAAAGGAGACGTCAGCCTCCACTCCCTTCTGAAGAGCGCTCACTTCCAGTTTTGAGGTTACCTGTGTCATTTAGAATTGACTTTAAAATACTGTTTATAGTTTACAAAGCCTAAAATAATCTCGCTTCATCTTATATTTCAGAATGTCTTACAGTTTACACTCCAAATCGTAACCTTAGATCTTCAAATGAGTGTCTACTTAGAATTCCAAGAGCTAAACTTAAAAGAAGTGGTGAGGCGGTCTTCTACTGTTATGCACCTAAAATCTGGAATAACCTGCCAATAAGAATTCGCCAGGCTAATACAGTGGAGCACTTTAAAACACTGCTAAAAACTCATTACTTTAACATGGCTTTCTCATAGTTTCATCTTACTTTAATTCTGATGCTCTGTATATTCAATTAACTATCATTCATGGTATTCATATTCAAAATCCGTACTAACCCCTACTTTCTCTTCTGTTCTTTTTCCAGTTTTCTGTGGTGACGACCTGCGCCACCACCACCTGATCAAAGCACCGTGATGTCCCTACATTGATGGATTAAAGGCCAGAAGTCCATATGACCTTCATCATCAAGTCCTTCCATGAGAACTGTGAATACAATGAGGACTGATTGAGGCCATTTATGTTAGGTAGAATACCTAGAGGGGGCTGGGTGGTCTCGTGGCCTTGGAACCCCTGCAGTTTTTTTTTGTTTGTTTGTTTTGTCCTCCCTGGCCATCAACCTTACTTTTTATTCTATATTAATTAGTATTCCCTAATATTAATTCTTATTTATGTCGTCTTTTTTCTCTTCCTTCATCATGTAAAGCACTTTGAGCTACATCATTTGTATGAAAATGTGCTATATAAATAAATGTTGTTGTTGTTCAAGCCTTTGGCATCACTTCCATCCCCAGTTAGTGACGCCATTTCCACTTCAATCAACACAGCCATCTTTGTTTCCTATAAATACCTGTGGTGTAACCTGTTTTGTTGTCAAATGTTTTTAGACAAACTTCTAAACATTTTTCTGTCTGATTGACATTATATGGGGCTACCACCCCAAATCTTTCTGAGTAGTCTGTCTACCTATTACACACCTATATGTACTGTAATTCATGCAAGCTCGTTTTCTTTGGTATAAGAAGGGTAAATATGTAATAATTTAATAAAAATACAGTAAAATGTACAGGTACTCACCAATAATGAATGATATTGATTGAAGATGATGATGATGAGGATGATGAATTAGCTTTGCAGTACGATGAAGGTATGTAATGAAGATGACTGCACAGCAAAGCAGAGGATTTACAGCTCTCGGGTGGCGTCTCTTCTTTACATGGGTCTTCTGACGGGTCTTCTTCTGGTGGGGTTTCTTGATGGCTTTTCTTGATAGGTTTAGAGGGTCTTAAACTTCTTTTGGCACTTAGGTTCATTGGCAGAAGCCTTATAAGGTGCAGGGCATTTGGGCAGCATCTTAAGGCTTTAAGAACAACAAAACGAAAAACACAAGAATGCTCAGTGAAACACTTGAGATAGCTACATGCGGTAAACTGTTATGATGGCGTTATGTGTTCTCTCTACAGTACAGTATTGCCACGAAAAGCCAGAGGACATTCGCGGTTTCCGCTAACAATTATTAGTCAGGCTCTAAGGAAAAATCTGTGAATGACTGAGGCCGCAAACTCTGAATCGTGACTTTGCAGGGGTCTACAGTATTTGCATTTGGGGTCATAGTATCAATCAATCAATCAATCAATCAATATTCATACAAAAAATGTAGCTCAAAGTGCTTTACAAAGTGAATAGAAAAATAGAAGACACAATAAAAAATAAACATAAGTCAACATTAATTAACATAGAATAAGAGTAAGGTCCGATGGCCAGGGTGGACAGAAAACAAAAAACTCCAAAGGCTGGAGAAAAAAATAAAATCCAGACCAAGAGACCGCCCAGTCCCCTCTGTACCTTCCATGTAATACAGGTATTTTTCTGTTATTTGTGGTTTTGTGACATGCACAGTGTAACACAATGACAAAACGACATGGATTGTCACACAAAGACATTCTGGTGTCTTTAGGTGACCTAAGTGATGTAGACAGTGAAAATGAGGGGCGATATTGTAGAAGGTTTGAGCTGAGATGAAAGCGACCCCAAAGCCAATGAAGACTCAGACTCCCACAGTGAACTAAGTGCAAGTGAATCAGATTCAGAAGAGGAACAAGATGGTGACAGTCGTGAAATTCTTGAAAAAGACGGATATGTATGGTCACAGAAGCCAAAAGGGGTCAGAAACCAGGACCGAAAGGGAATAGGTGTCAAGCAGACACACCCTTGAAATCATTCGAGTTATTTTTCGATGATGCCTTGATAACAGAGATTGTGACATGGACTAACCAGAAGAATGACAATGTGAAAAACATTTACACAGGCAAACCTGGATTTCTGTACAATACAAAGCGTGACAGAAATTTGTGCACTAATAGGCATCCTGCTGTTCTTGGGTGCCACAAAGAGCTCCAAAGAAAGAAGTACCAGCACTGATCATTCCATATGCACGTCAGAGATCGGAAGTGCAGCAAACACCACAAGATGGCAAACAGGTCATTCGTGAGTTGCAACATTTTACCAGAGGCACCCTCATCAGCTCCAAGCACCACCCAGTGCCATTCAGGACGGGCAATAAATGCTACATTTGTCCCAGATCAAAGGATCAGTAAATCAAATTCATCTGTAATGAGTGCAAGAAGTTTGTTTATGAAGAGCACAGCAAATGGTTGTGCAACCAATGCCAACAATAAAAGTTACTGAAAAGAAACTCGCACATGAAGTGTTGTGCAATATTATTTGGATTTTGTAATACATTTTCTGTATCTGCTTCTATATAGACTATTTTAAAGTTCCTAAGACAAACACACCTCTGTTTGTCGATATTCTAGTACAAATGTTTTTTGTGGTTGGCACCCTGCCCAGGATTGGTTCCTGCCTTGTGCCCTGTGTTGGCTGGGATTGGCTCCAGCAGAACCCTGTGACCCTGTGTTTGGATTCAGCGGGTTGGAAAATGGATGGATGGATGGATGTTTTTGTATAATATTTGGAGAAAAATAAAATATTGTAATAAAAAGTGTTTTATTCTGGTAATCTAGTACTTTTTACCATGGGAGTGTCAATGTAACTTTTTCATGGTATCAGAGCAGGGTTAAAGTCGTTGTTGTGCACGTTGCAGTGTGCTATATGGGAAATGTGTACAGATGACATAAATCTATAAGAATTACAAGTTATTACAATAACTGGTCCAGTGAAAATATGCTAGACTTCAATTCCAAATACATGTTAGGTTAACGGGTGACTCTGAATGAGTAAGTGCACCCAGGCATGGACTGATGGATATCCTATCCACGTGGAAAGAGTGTTGTAAGCCTTTCAAAGACCCCACCCTACCAACCCAATGCTGGATTAAACAGGTCTGACCAGAAAGCATGAGACAGAGCTGGAGGTAGCAGAGTTAAAGATGTTAAGATATGCATTGAGTGTGACGAGGATGGACAGGATTACAAATGACGACATTAGAGGGTCAGCTCAAGTTGGACGTTTGGGAGATAAAGTCAGAGAGGCGAGGTTGTGTTGGTCTGGACATGTGCAGAGGAGAGATGCTGGGGGTATTGGGAGAATGATGTTATGGATAGAGATGCCAGGGAAGAGGAAAAGAGGGAGGCCTAAGAGAAGGTTTATGGATGTGGTGAGAGAGGACATGCAGGTGATGGGTGTGGTGAGAGAGGACATGCAGGTGATGGGTGTAACAGAACAAGATGCAGAGGACAGAAAGATATGGAAGAAGATGATCCGCTGTGGCAACCCTTAACGGGAGTAGCCGAAAGAGGAAGGTCATTGACCGACAGATGAATAGACGGATGCAAATAAACTCGAAAACTGTAGACTTGACGATAAATTACTAAATGCACATTTAAGTTAGTAGTACCAGGAGTATAACTGAAGTAGCGGCAGACATATAGTGCTCAGACTGCAACTCCGTACGTTTACATACATGATTGAATTTTTCTTTAAAACGACTTCATGTTTAGCGAGATAGTGCAAATTATTAAACAAGGTGAATAACGAATCTGGACCTGGACCTTCAAGGATAATACCTGCACGGCGATGTGACTTGTATATTCCTCTGTGGGATACAAGAACTCCAGATGGGCGTTTAGAATGAAACATATAAGCGCTGAGATACCACACATTCCGACTTCGATTAGCTGTGAACGAGCAGCCCAAGTCTCTGATGTCAAGTGCTCTTTCACGAGATGTGCGCGTAAAGCGCACGACGGCAATGACTGGGCTGCTAGCTCGCGCTGCTCTTCTTTTTTCAGGCGCTCACGTCTGTCTTTTCGCGCGCTGTCTTCGGAACTCACCGGACATCTCTGCTGCCCACCTTCTTCGGATCGCCCTTTAAACCGTGATCTACGCGTGCCGTTAGGAAGAACCGCAGGCTCACTGGTCCTAAAACAGCAGGACAAGATACTCCACTGAGTGTCTGAGATCCTTTACCACGTCCCGTTGTCGCCATCTGCTGGACGGAGGTACTCCGAATGTATTGTGTTTCCCCAGGTCAGAACTACTCGTCCTTCCATTTCCCATTTGATCCAGCTGTTTTTTTTTTGGTTTTTTTTGGATTCTCAGAGGTTGTGTGTTGGGAGGCGCCAGTCCATCCCAGTGCATACACCAGGCAACCTAACTGATGCGTTTTTAGGATGGCAGGCCATGTCATTTTCTAGGATGGCTAAGCTTACGTAATGTTCTCCAAACAAAATTGATTTAACGGAAAGGTTTACAAAAAAAGGTAAAATTCCTGGGAGCAAACAGCCACGGAACAGAAACTGTAATTCGTGTTTACCGGGAATGCACAAGTGTCCAAATGTTTTGAAATAAGTAAAGGACAAAACAATCTTTAAAGACAAGATTATTAGCAAAGAAAATACTCGGTACTTGTGTACTAAACGGACGGCAGTTCCTACCCATTCATGTTTTGGGTTCCGTGGTGGAGGCGCCCCGGTTGCATAATTTTTGCAGTTTAAATTATTAGACTGACCTACCCCAACCCATTCATCCATCCATTTTCCAACCCGCTAAATCCGAACACAGGGTCACGGGGGTTTGCTGGAGCCAATCACCCCAACCACAAATGCTAACCTTAAAGTCAGTGGGGGTGGAGCATAGTTGCCTATAGGTCCCTAATGTTAATGTCCCCTTTGGGTGCCTAATGTTAAAAACGAAAATCCGATTTGCGTCACAATAACGTCCGTGCCGTTCGTTAAGAAGAAATACAATGCAAACAACACAAATAATTAATGCTGTAAAGTAAGGGTGTCAAACTCCGGTCCTGGAGGGCCGCAGTGGCTGCAGCTTTTCATTCTAACCATCTTCTTCATTAGTGACCAGTTTTTGCTGCTAATTCATTTATTTTTCCTTGGTTTTAATTAACTTGACTCGGGCTCTTTAGTTGTTTCTTTTTCCTTAACTAGCAGCCAAACAATAATGAGACGCACAACAAGCCACCACGTTACCAGCTCATCTGTGCCCACCACACAATATCTGAAAATAAAGAAAGGTGAAGGTCTCGGTAAGGTTGATCTCTCAGGTCACCAAAACATTTTGACAGTGATCTTAGAAAAAACAGAAAATCAACAGTTTTGGAAATGTCTACTGTGGCAGAATGAGAGCAGCAACAAGCTATGGAATTAAATAACGGGTTTAATTAACAGCAAGAATCAGCTTCTAATTAAAAGATTGGTTGGAGTGAAATTGGTTGAGATTGAAATTTCAATTTAGCTGGTCATTTGTTGGCTCGCTTTCACATTTCATTTCTTTTGGCTGTCATTTAATGAAAAAAGAATAAATTCAGAGGACTAAATCCTTAAAAGCTAGGCTAGTAAAATGAAGGGAATAGAAGTTAATTAGCCGTGAAAACTGGTCACTGATTAGGAAAAGGGTCAGAATGAAAACCTGCAGCCACTGCGGCCCATCGGGCCCGGAGTTCGACACCCGTGCAAAGGGTGGGATCTGTTGGGCAAGATCTCAGCTAGTTTATTTTACAAAACAAATAACTTTCCATTGAATTTAGCAAAGAGCAGAAAATGAAATGAGAGATTATGCGATAAAAAAGAGGAGAAAATGGGACTGGGTTAAAATAGGGAAAGTGGATGTTACAAGCCAACCAACAAACGAATGGATCAAGGTCAATTTGAAATATTTGTTACTGAGAAATCAGTACGGACAATGAGATTAAGATCTGTAAGAAACGACTCGCTTTACCCGAAGAGACTAGACTAAGTGGTCCAGAGCTATGGGCGACGTAAGAAGGAAAAGAATTGAAGTAGAAAAGTACAAGTAAGCGAAGACGGTCCACGCAGAAAAAGAATGGAAATGAAGACTGTAACATGCGCCCCATGCACATGAAGTTGAGGCAGACGAATTCCAGGATAACTCGGACATTTTCATTCAGTGGAACACATTTTACACAGGTCAGCCTTTCCATGCCTTTCTGTAATGGCAAGGCTTCTCCCTGCTTACCACCCACATGGACTCACATAGCAGTCATTTTCAAAACCTTGGCGCGGTCTGAATACGTACACACACGCGACAAGTCCCTTGGGTGTCATTTTCGACATTCCAAGTACACTAACAAATTGCGTGTACTAATAAAATGGAATTTGTTTGTTTATCCAGCAAAATGGCGTATACCAAAGGCATTATAACCAGAGTCGTTTTGAATAGAACACACGAGCACCAATAAAACAATTGGAGGAAGCGCTTAATCCTTTGGGATCTCACTGACCATCGCCAAGTGGGAAGAAGCTGACCGCGCGAGGTTCATTTCATTTACACGATTTATTCCTACTCTCATTTTTCTACAATAATAAGAGCAGATAGCCAGAATGTTTAATGGGTTTGGAATACTGTTGCGTTTTCTTTTTAAAATTTCCTTTACTACATTATAGTGTGAGTTTTTGCTTAATTTACACTGCATTTGCAGATTCTTTCTTAACAGCGGACTGAGTATTTGCGATATGCCATCTCTCGGAATGCAGACTAAATTGCATTTTGCTACTACATGCACTACAATGGAAGGCACAATACAAATATCAGACAGCCATTTTCTGATTCGCTTAGCTCTTGAACAGGGGTTGCGGGGTCGGCTGGAGCCTATCCTGGCAATACATACGGCGCAAGGCAGGAACAAACCCTAGACAATGCGCCGAAGCAAACACACACACACACATCCAGCCAAGCTACACATAAAGGACATTTTACGATCGCCGGATCGCACTTAGCCTGCATGTTTCTGACTCTGGGAGGAAAGCAGCACCCAAAAAGGAAAACCATGCACAAAACAGAAGAAGCGCTTAATCTCTTAAGTTGATCACACTGACTGTCGCAATGCTGGAAGAAGGTTCTCAAAGTCGGGTTCTGACAGGCCACAGTGACCTCTTCATAGTTCTTATTGCAGTTTGTCATTTATTTACACGATTTATTTCCTACTCTCATTTTTTTCCACAATAAAAGGAGCAGATAGACAGAGTGTTTAATGGGTTTGAATGCGATCAGTATTCCCTCTTTACTTTGTTTCCTATACATTTTATTTTAAAAATGTCTCATACTACATTATAGTGTCAGTTAGGTAGCCCGATTACAAAGCATCTGCTAACAGGTTAGGTGCATTGGTGATTCTAAATTGTCCCTAGCGTGTGTGCTTGAATTGTGTGGTGTGTGTGTGCCTACGGTGGGCTGGCACCCTGCCGGGTTTGTTTCCGCCTTAGCCTGTATTGGCTGGGATTGGCTCCAGCAGACCCCGTGACCCTGTAGTTAGGATATAGCGGGTTGGCTAATGGATGGATTGATACTAGAGGATTCTTTCTTACAGTTTTTCTGATTGCTTAAGCACATTTTTTGTAACTATTGGCTATTTTTGCAAAAACTCTACACACAAATAAGAAAACCTTTCACCCAATTATCAAAACATTGTAGTTCTCTTGAAAAGCGAACACAGCTAGATTAACTCTTCACACCTTAAGTAAAATGGTGTTTTAAGTATCAAACAGTACACACAAGCCATCATCTACTAAGCACACAATGTACCAACTGCACACTGATGGTATGAATACAAAACACATCTGGCTTTTGCTTTCTCTGTGTACAGATGTCAATTTGAGGTCTATACTTTTGTCATAGTGTCATGTAAAACATACAAGGATCCAAACTTCAAGTATTGGTGTTTATTCACACTCATCAAAGAAAGAGACAAAGTCAGAACACAAAATAGTAATTTTAAAAAAAAAGGAAAAAAAAAAGACAATGCGCCTACATCATGCCGTCTTTCTGGTCCGGCCACAAAATTTGATCACATAGCATGCTGGAGCCATCCTCCAGTCCAAGGCACCAGGGAAAATATCTCCTTGAATCCTGTATCCAGGCCTGACATGAGTGCCTGGTCAGTATCTCCACATGCCTCCCTCCATTGCCTGTAAAAGGGCTACCTGTTGAGGGAGGATGGCGATCAGTACACTTTCCAGCGCATGAGCAGAGAAGAACTCCTCGATGGGATTTAAGAATGGAGAGTATGGAGGGAGGTTCAGTGCCATGAAGGATGGGTGGTCTGTAAACCAGTTCTTGGACCAAAGCAGCCCTATGGAAACTAACATTGTCCCATATGATGACATATCGGGTATGCTCTGGTCTCTGAACAGTGAGCATGTCATGTAAGTGTCCAGGAATGCAATAATGTGTGCAGTGTTGTATGGGCCTATGGTTGCATGATGGTGAACAACACCATTTTGGCTTATAGCTGCACACATGGTTATGTTACCACCACGCGTTGTCCTGGGACATTGATGATGGCACGGTGTCCAATAATGTTCCTGTCACGTCTCCTGGTTTTACTGAGGTTAAAACCGGCCTCATCTACAAAAAGTAGCTCATGTCCCATGGCATCTGCTTCTAGTTCCATCACTCTCTGGACAAGACAAAACAAATGCAACACATCAGGCCCATGCACAGCACTACAGTATGCACTTCCAAATTCAGAACCAATGACACTATAGCTTACCTGCACATAGTCATATAGCGAGTTGCTTTACACGTTCTGGTGTTTCTCTCGAAAGGAACTCTGTAAATTTGCTTCATTCTTATTCTGTAGTGCGCCAGAGTTACCACGACTTAGTGCAGAAATGCTTGCACTGTGTATATTTTGAAAGATGGTTTCATTATCAATTATGCGTTGCTGTATTTCGCGCAGTCTTATTGCATTATTGGCAATCACCATGTTCACTATATGGGTCTCTTGCTCTGGGTGAACATTCTGCCTCTGCCCCCAACATCTGGACGTCTAGCAATTCTGTAAAGTAACAATTTCAGTATTTTTGCATGTATGGTACTGTTGTGTTTCTTATTAGAGTATGGCAGTGCTACAAAGTACTTACGATTCTCATTTGAAATGTCCTAATGATGCTTGCCACAGTGTAGCTGACTCAATTTAGGGCTGAACCTGTTGGCCAGCTTCCCTCAGGGTCATCCTATGGTTGATGACATGGTCCACTATTGTAGCTCTGATGTCATCAGTTATTCTATTTCTTACTCTTCTTACCCTTCCTCTTTCCCCTCCTCGTCCTCTTCTTGCTCCTCCTTGTCCTCTTCCTCAAACTTCCTCTAATTCTCTCGCTTCTTCACCTCCACGTCCTCTTCCTCCAACTTCTTCACCTCCACGTCCTCTCACTCAGCCTCCTCGGCCTACTCTGATTCTCACTCTTCTCACTCTTACTGCTCCTTCCATTGCACTCCACATAGACAGCTTACCTGTGGCTTATTTATAGTGCTTAGGCTGATTGCAAAGTGAACCAATTATCTAAAACAGTTTTCACATGTGAAAGTGTGCCAGACAGTTGGCAAAATAGTGTTAATGATAGCCATACATGTGTATAATTTTGCTAGGAGTGTGTTGGAAATTTAGTAATTGAGTGTAAGCAGTGAGTTGTGTTTTAAAGTTCTGCAAAAGAGTGTTGTGCAGTGAATTGTGCCTACAGTTTTGCAAAGTGTGTGTTACAAAATTGGAAACTGAGTGCAAAGCAGTGTTTGTGCTTTTAGTTTTGCAAACTCAGTGAGTGGTTTTGCTATAAGTATTAATAGTTTTAGAAATTGTGCTATAAGAATCACAGTTAGGGTTTAAGCCATCAGAAAAAACTGTAATAGTGTGCGTCTGTTTGCGATGCGCCATCTATCGGAATACAAACTGCATTGCATTTTGCTACCACTGGAACTAAAGGCACATTACAAATATCAGTCAGCCATTTTCTAACACGGCCTAAACGGGTTTGCTTTTGGGGTTGTTGGAGCCTATCCCAGCCAGCATAGGGCGCAAGGCAGGAACAAACCCTAGCCAGTCCATCTCGGGGTGAACACAAACACACACACATGCACCCCAGCCAACACACTAGGGGCAAATTAGGATCACCAGATCACTTAGTCTGCATGTTTTCGGTCTGCGGTAGGTAACCAGAACAGCCTGAGGGAAAACCACGCAGATACAGAAGAACGTGCAAACTCCGTAGTACGTAGAACAAATGTTAACGCTGAATGCGTGCAATCGAGTGCAACTGCCGAACGGATAAAAGTCGTGAATTAGAGGAAAACAAGGGTGCATATCACACAGAAGTGAAGAGAACCTTCAAAAATCAAATGCATCATCAGCTGATACGGGCTTGGTAGCAGTGATATAACAATGTTAACCAATGTGCCACCATAAAACTGTGTGCAGTGAGTACCTTAAAACGTACAAGGGGTAATAGAATTGGCAGGAACTTTCAACATGACAAAGTTGTTTTGTAGACTGTAATTTGTACTGTGTACATGCATTTTCTTTACATATGTTAGTCATATTTTTTTTTAAATAAGAAGCTTTCTGCCCTCACGGCTGTTAGTCTCTTTTATGCCCGTTCGGCATTAACTTTTGCAGGGCGCCATCTATTGGAATGCTGTTTGTAATGCAGGTAGAATTAAAATGCAATGCGTTTCCATTCCGGCAGATGTCGCTTCGTAAAGTTACACTGCCGTTGAGAAAGCATACAGCACAATGTATTGGGTTGAGGACGCGGCCTTCCACGACGACCCCATAATTCAGCGTCCGTCGTTTGTCACATGGCTTTCGTTGCAACACTAGTAACGTTGATTAAATCTGCAACACCAAAAGCTTCTTGTAAGCACGAGGCAAGAATGTGAGTTTCTGTTTATATTATTATTGTCGTTCTTTTTTTTAGTAAAAAGCATTCGATAGTTAAAGAGGAAGTTTTTAGATTAAGGAGACATCATACTAAATACGCATATGGCTACTCACCTTCAAATGGATTCTATCTTTCGAAATATTTTAAATTATTTTTACATTTATCTCTGGAGCCCCGTTCAATAAAGAAAAAATACAGTTAATTTATTATGTTAACAAAATGTGTGATTATCAACAAGCATAAAAATGAAGGTGTAAACTTTCGAGTTCTCAGTAAAAGAAAAAAAAAAGGTATTAAACAATGTTTGAAATGCTCCAGCTTACACGGGAGACCATCGTCCTCCATTGTCTGTATTGAATTGTGTGTTCTTTTATATTGCTCTACACTGCCAATTATAAATTTCAAGTGGGGTTATTAAACTTTCAGATGTTTTCCTGTTTTTTCATTTTAATGGATAATTGTTCACCCTGTGAATATTACAGAAACAACAAGATATATTGCATAAAATAAATGCGTGTTTTGGTAATTGGTTTTAAAATTATATCACTTAAGTGAGTAAGGTGTTTAATAATTGAAGTACCAAAACTTATTAAATGGTTCTGTATTTTTGATGTTGGCACCTTACTGGTGTCTGGATCCTCCCAGTGTGGAGTGTGCATGTTCTCCCCATGTCTGCATGGGTTTCCTCCAGTGCTCGGTTTCTTCCTTTAGTCCACAGACATGCAAGTTAGGTGGATTGGTGTTGCTAAAAACTGGCCCTAGTGTGTGCTTAATGTGTGTGTGTGTGTCCTCCCTGCGGTGGACTGGCACCCTGGACTGGTTTGTTCCTGCCTTGTGCAGTATGCTGGCAGGACAGGCTCCAGCACCAGTGGCCCTGTTCAGGACTGGCGGGTTAGACAGTAACTGAATGAATGGTACCTTAGTTACTCCCAAACAATTTATTATTGTTATATATGTAATTTTATCCAGGATACGAATATGTTTAAAAGTTTTGGTTAGGGGGCCTCCATTCAGATAACAAGAAATAAGAGTGGATATTTACATTCCTATGGGCTCTGTTTCAAGTAGATATGGTTCTTGCTTGATATTCATTTTGGAGTAACCAAGACTCCAGATTTACTTGTCATATATAGCCAAGACAGGCATAACATGTAGTGTAGAAGTGTAACTGCTTAAACAGGACAAAAGACCGGGACCCTAGCGTTATAAGCATGTACTTATCAAAAAGGTGAGGCAAATCTCTTAAATTGCTAATTAGATATTATCATATGTTTTTCTAAAGAAATTTAAAAATTTGCATCATTGAAAGTTACACCTCCTATGCCTTACTTCCAAAGACTGTCATTCATTTATCTTGGAACTGAACTAACATATTGAGGGAGCAGCACGGGTGGTGCAGTGGTAGCGCTGCTTGCCTTTGTAGTAAGTGAGGACCTGGGTTTGCTCCCGGGTTCTCCCCGTGTCTGCTGCGTGGGTTTCCTCCTAGTGCTCTGGCACAGTCCAAAGACACATGTAGACAGGGTGCATTGGCGATCCTACATTGTGATTGGTGTGTGTGTGCCCTGTGGAGCCTTTTGCATCTCTGTCTGGGGATTTGTTCCTGCCTTGCACCCTATACTGGCTGGGATTGGCTCCAGCAGACCCCGTGACCCTGTGCTAGGATGTAGTGGGTTGGAAAATGACTGACTGACTAACAAATTGATTCAGATTTTAAACTTAACTTTAAACATATTTTGTGTGGGTGGATACAATAATTACAAATCAGAAGTTTTTAGTGATTTTTAATCCTTAAATAAGCCATATACCACCGCTTCTCAACCTTTAAGTATTTGCGACCTGAGTTTTAATAAGAGTTTTAATCGCACCCCCCTAATGTTTTTTTTGAAAGGAGCCTACTAATACCAATTTGTTCTTTTTTAATTATTGATACATCATAGATGCATATTTTATTATACCTACTTAGCCTTATACGACATTTATCTAACTCTATATTTATTTTTCTAGTATCAGAATCTAGTTTAAGTTAATTTGTTTTTGGTTTCAACGATGTATTTATTTTTTTTATATTTTCGATTCTTGTTTTCTTTTTTCCACATCTTTTGCACCCCCTTTTGTTACTTTGCCCCACAGGTTGAGAAGCCATATATACCTTCTTCTATTAGAAAACTGTCATTTTTCACAAACCCCAAGTTTCTCTCCAAGCGGGGTATCATTTATTATACATAAGATTAACGTTATGGCAGGTCGCCGGTCATCCCTAGAATTCTCTACCATAGTGTGCTCAGCTTTTGTGGAGCCTCGTGTGTCATCGCTCTGTTGTCTGATTTAGTGCAATGCCTGAATCCTATAAATTGCCCCCAGACAGTGTCCCTCTCGATTAGTTAAGTTTTTTTTTTAATTCTGTCAGATCAAATTATTTACCTTAATAAATGCTAGCTTGAGTTCTGGCAGTGTCCCTGCCTTGAAACATGCTGTGGTGCAGCTGACTTATTAAAAACTAAATCTGAACCTCAAATGTGTCAAATTTCAGGCCAATTTCTTTTATCTTTTATCTGAAGTATAAAGTTGTCCTTAATAAATTACAAATATTTCTGGATGAAAACAGTATTCTGAAAACCCCTCCGGATACAGATCTTTGTACAGCACTGAAAGAGCCTTGTTAAAGGTTCAAATGACCTCCTCCTAACTACTACAGCCGGAGACTCTGCTATTCTTGTACTGCTAGGTCTTGCCCCAGGTTTTGAAATTGTGGATCATGAGGTTCTTATATCCCACCTTGAACAGTATGTAGGCGTCCAAGGGAATGCCCTGAAATGTTTAAATCTTATCTATGCAACAGGATTTTTTCTATTCACCTGGTGAGTTCTCATCCCTTTAGCTCCTCTTATTTGTGGGGTTTCATCCTTGAACGAGTTCTTATTTTGATATGCATGTTATCTTTAGTCTCCATTGCAAACGATTATGGCTTTCTTTTCACTGCTATGCTGATGACACTCAAATCTATTTGCCACTAAAATCAAAGTAGAATGAGACAATACAAACTCTCCATGCATGTTGAATGATATTAAAACGTGGATGGCAATGAGTTTCTTAAACTTTATGATTAAAAAAAAACGGAGATTGTGGTGTCCAAAAGTTCCAGAAACTTTCAGTGTCTCTGATGTTGTTCCTGAAGCCCTTGCCATATACATTATCATAAAGCTTAAGTTAGGAACCCAGGCATGATCTTTGACAGCTCATTTAAACCCCACAGATAAATTTGAGGAAAAAATGAAATTTTTTCCAGTTTGAGATTTTTAAGGAAAAGGCTTTTTCTTTTTTAGGGGATCTTAAAAAGGGGCCATTCAAGCTTTAAAAACCCTTTTTTGGACTAAAATTATTGAAAATTTTTTTGTAGGTAGGTGTTGATCGGCTTTTTCAACACCTGAAAACTAGCCCAAACAATGCTGCTCCCCTTGTTAAGGGTTCCTTGTAAGTGGGGCCCATATTTCCCAATGCTAAACCTTGGCTTCATTGGCCAAGTTTTTTAATAAATTGTTTTTAAAAATTCCCTATTACTTTTTTAAAATGTTTGAATGGAGCAGCCCCCATTTTTAACTCTCAGAATTTCTTCCCCCTTCTTTTCCCCCAAAAAAGAGCACTGCAGTCTACTAGCCAGATGCTTTTTCGGTCCCAAGGTTTGGGGGGCCGGAAAAGGGGGTTTGGCATTTGTGGGGGCCCCCCCTTTTTTCTTTGGAATCCCTACTGTTTTATTTTGGGAGAATATTTTTTTACTCTCACTTTCCCCTTTTTTGGTTTTTAAATGTACCCTTTTCCTAAATGCCCCAAACTAAAGATTTACCACTTTTTTCCTAAGGTTTTTAAAAACATAATTTTCTCCCCCCTTTTCTACATTTACCCCCAGGCAATTGGGTGTAGAAAAAAGAAAAGCGGGAGAAGTTACACTTAAATAATCCAATTGGTAATTTTAAATATAAAAAAAAGGGAAAAGCTTTTTGAATAGGGCACCATACAAGCGGGATAAATGTTATGGGGGTTTCAGGGACAACAGATTTGTTAATTACTTAAAATGCCCTCTATTTAAAAGGGAATCTTTTGGTCCCCCAGCTTTTTTTAAAAACAGGCCTTTTTTTTTGTTTTCAATATGGGCTGCCAACTGTGATCTTTCCAGGTTGTCCTTTTGGTTCATGGTTTGAGATCCTCTTTCAAAAGGGGTTAGAGGGGAAAAAAAAAAAAAAAACTTAAAAATTTGCAGGTTTTCTGCCCAAACCCCCAGCCAAAAATAGGGGAGGCCCAAAGGCTTTGATGGGAAAGCTTTTCCCCCAAACACCCAAATACTTGCCCCAAAGGGGGGGACAGAACATTTTCAACCTGCCCCCAAAAACCATTTTTAAAAGGTGAAAGTTTGGGCGGGGCCCCCCTGCTTTGTCCCGGGGGGGGGGGTCCTGAAAGAGAAACTTGCCAAACCGGTTGAAGGGCCCCTTCCCCCCCCCTTTTTAATAAAATTCAAAGAGACTCAGTCCAAAAAGGGGGTGGGGGCCTTAACTTGGAAAAATAAAATTTTTCAAACTTATATGAAACCCTTCCCCCCAACAAAACTCCCCTTATTATTTAGGGTTTCCCCAACACGGGCCCTTTGAAAAGGTTTTTTTCCTCCGGGCATTTGCCCCAAAAAAATGATTTTGGGGACATTATGTTTGTATATTTTGGGCTAGGGCATTCGGGGTTTTAAAAATTACTGTATGTATGATGGATAGTATTTGATTTTATCTTTTTAATGAAATAGTTGGTTTGTTTCCCTTTTTGATTTTAAATGTCGAACCCCGGGCCGGGAAAACCCAAAGGGAAAAAAGATGGGGAGGCAGCTACAGAGGGAAATTGCCCCCCCCAAAAAAAGGGGGTTTAGCTGTCCCGGGAGGAGAATGGAAAAGGTTTCCCCAGAGACCCCCGGAATTTGAGTTTTTTTCCCCAGCCCCTGGATCCAGGGGAGCCTGGGGGGATTTGGGAGACCCAATTTTTTCCATTAGCCTGGAATACTTGGGGGAAGAGGGGGAAACCCAAAAGGGCTTGGGGCTGAAGAAAACTCAACTTCCCAGCTGCCCCGGAGGTGTGAGAATGTGGATGGTTTTGGAAAAGCGGGGCCGGCCAAGGAATAATGGGGACTGCGGGACCCCGGCAAGAGGGGGGGGAGTTGGGGAATTTGGGGACGGGGTTTTTTGGGGGAGAGGTGGAGGGGTTTTTTAGATTTATTTGTGTTTATTATTATTATTATTTTTTTTGGGTTGGGTTTATGGGGGGTGGGGGTGGCCTGGGAAATTGTAAAAGAAATTTTTTCCCCGGTTTTCCAGTGTTTTCTTTTGGTTGGGAAAAAAGGGGCAAAAAAATTCCCCCCCCTTTTTACCAAATACAGGTATTTTTGGGCCCTTCCCTTATTCCCCTTTCCCTTTGTACAGCATTTTGGGTTTAGTTTTTGTCTGTTGTAAATGCACTTTATAAAAAAAAGTTTGCCTTGCCCTGCCTTATAAAAATTATTTTTAATACAAACTCTAAAAAGGTGAGATCTAAGGAAAGGGGGTTTGAAAAAGATAAGGGGGGTTTTTAACTTTTTTTAAAAAATAAGGGAGTGGTCCCCCCTAAAGTTTCGTATCTGGGTATGGGGGATGGAAAAATTGGGAAAAATTTTGCAAGAAAATGTTTAAATTTTTTTTTAAAATTGTACCATTATAAAACCATAAAAAAAAATCAAATCAAATTAATATTAAAACCCCCTATTAAAAAGAAAAGGGAATAAATCAGACTCTCGGCTGTAAAAAAAAACCACTTTCTTTTAAAAGAAATTTAAAAATTTAAATTAGAAATATACGTTTTGTACCTAAATTTTGTATGAAAATTTGGTTGACTTGAGGGGGAAGCGATCGGTTATCGTTTTTTTACATACAAAGGGAAAACATGGACGGGAAAATTTTAAAAAGGTTTTTTGGGGACAAAAAAAGGGTCTAAAAATTGGGGATTCTTGAAATCCCAAATAGTTTTTTTGGAATTCAATATTTTTCCCTATCCCTATATATGAAAAAAAAAAGTTAAAAAAATGTAAAAAATATAGAACTAGAATTTTTTTTCAAAAGAACAACGGGGGAATTTTGTTGTTTATACCCCCATTTTCCCCAAAAAATAGTCAAATTTTTTTCCCTTACTTTTTTTAAAAAAGATCCAAGTCTTCCTTATGAAAAAAGGAAGGAAAAGGAACCAAATACAAATTCCCTCTCTTTTTTTAAAATTCAGATAGAAACCCAGATTTTAAAAGGGGCCCTTTAATGTAATCTTTTCCCATTCACAGTAAAAAAGGGGAGTAAAAACGCCCCCAAAAATAATTGTTATTCTCAGAAACCCCCTTTTCCCTCTTCTCTAGGATCCCTGAAACCTGTGTTGCTGTTTTCCCCTTTTAAAAAAAAAGGAAAATTTTTTTAAAATTTTTTTAAACAGTTTGTAATCCTGGGGTTCCCCCCAAAAGCTTGATATTGCCCCCCGTTCAGTTAGCCAAAAAAAGAGCTCTTTTGGCTTGATTTCCATTAAATCCATAATGGCTACATGGGTACATAAAACCCTAAAATTAAAAAATGGTACTAAAGATTTTCAAACCTTTTTTTCCCAGATTTAAAGGAATGAAAAAAGGAAAGGAAATAAATCATGTATAATAAAATTTTAATTTATTAATTGGGGGGTTTTGGCCTGCTGTTTGTTTTAAAAAAAGCCAATTCGGCCTTTTAGGGCGTTTAAGACTCTTTCAGTTCTCCCCCCCCCCAAGGGGGGTTTTTGGAAAAAAAAACAGATTTTTTTGTGGGAATTTTGGGATATGAAAAAGGGAAAACTTTTTTAATTTTGGTGATAATTAATCATATTAAAAGAGTAAAACATAAAAAATTTTGGAAAATTATGTTTCATGTTGCGTTGGGAGCAGGGGGCCCCCAAAAAATTGATCTTGATAACCGGTGGAATCTAAAGGTAGTGCGGGGGGGGATTGCGTTGCTTTTTAAAAAAATTTTTTAAAAATGTTAGTCTATCATATACCCCCCTAGGGTTTTTCCCCTTTTTGTTTGACATACAGGGGGGAGTCGAGATCTCTTTTTTTAACAGTTGATCATCCCCCATCATCAAACCCCCAGCACTGAAAAACCCCTTTGGCTTAACCTTCCAATTTATATGACTAAAAGAAAGGTTTTTAAAAAATTGCTTGGGGAGGGTAGGGGCGGGATGGGAAATTTGAAGAGGTTTTTTTTCACACAATGTCCAATCAAGTATTTGTCTGATTTCAGTCTATCATTACTATTCAAAGAAGGAAAATGGGGAAAGGCATTTTCAATTTTCAAAAAACTAAAATGACGCCTTAAAAAAAGCATCTAAAAAGAGGGAGGGGAACAAAAACGAGTTAATCGACACCGCCATGTTTCACTTGGTGAATTAAAAGTATTGACTGCATTAAGTCTACTTATTTATGTGACCCTTTTTCCCCAAATGCGATTATTAAACAAAACTCTGTAGTGACCATAAATGTATTGAATTGTTATTGTGCCTAAAGGCTATTCACGTTGGTCTCGCCCTGCAGAGATGGCGCAAAAGGGGAGCCCCGCTACAGTGGTCTTTTTTTCATATTATTTCTTATTATTCTGGGGTACCCTTTATTTATTCAACCCGAGAGGGACCCTACAGTATATTAAACACGAAACATGGGCCAACAAGAACCCAAAGAATAAAACTAAAGCTACTCCAAGCGCATCAGCAAGCCCAAAATTGAGATAGGGCCCCCAGCCCACAGAGGGGAAAGACAACTCCCCGGGTCCGCTACATCGCGGGCTGAAAACCGGGGGCCCAAGGCGCGGAGTAGATGTGGATATTTTCGCCATTGGAAGGATTACCTAAAACGGGAAGGGCCGGGGGGTCCGTTTCATTACGAATTCGCGGGACGGGAGCGGGGGGACCCCGGGCTTCACAGAGTTCGCCACCACGGAAAAGAAGGCACTTTTTGGGCCCATTCGAAATTTGCTCGCTGAGCTCCCCAAAAATATAAAAAAAAGAGGCTAATAAAAGAAGGGCAAAGACGGAGAAAAACAGGAATTAAAAAAGGAGAAAAAGGCCCAAGAATGTTGGAAGGGAAAATAACAGGCAAATAAAAGGCTGCACAGGAATTCCAACAGGAAATGAAAGGCCCCAAGAGGTAAACTTGAATTTGACAGGTGCTGGGTAAAATTGAAGGTTTTTGGGAAAAAAACTGGGCTAAACTGAGCCGCTTGCTGAGAGGATCTTATGAGACTTCAATAGGATCAAAAAAAACATCTAGCTCCAGTCCCGAGGAAAGAGCAGTAAATGTCAGTTAAGAAAAAACCGGGAGAAAAATTTTGGAACAGACGGGCTGTTTTTAGAAGATGGGAATAAAAGGTAAAGTCGAATTAAAGGGTTTTGGGAGAAGAAAGTTTAAACCGTGAAAGTAACTGAACTTTTTTTAAAATAATGGGGGTTTTTTAAAGCAGAATCTAGATACGGTTTACCGACCGATCAAACACCTTCAGCCCCACCAAGATCTTTTTAGTTGTTTAAACATTATCATTTGTTAGAGGTGATGGAACCTCGGAAAAAAAAAGGAAGATATTATATATGAAGATTGCCACATTGCCCCCCTGCTTTCCAGAAAAGCATCAAACCCCCCTTTTATAAAAATTAAACGCGGCACGAAGCCAAAGTCAAAACGGCCTCCTTTCCCGCAAACTAAAAGGGGAATGGACTTTTATGTTTTCGCAGAAAGGAGGGAGGCAGAAAATGAGTTAAGAAAGCTGACCCGGGGACTATTTTTTGATACAAATTTGGAGTCAGGGGAAAATGAAAAGCTGGGTTTAAATAATCTACTGTCGATCTATTTTTTTTTTTAAAATAGGTTTTTTATCAGCATATATTCTCATATTCTTATATTATTATTACTTTTATTTTTATCATTACAGTATTACTAGGGCAAATTTTAGTTTTATTGTGTTAATTTCGTTTTCCTCCCTTTTTCTTTTCTAATTATTTCATTGTACCCAAATGAGACTGTTCAATTTAAAAATTTTTTGGTTTTTGTGTTATTATATGCAAAGACTTGTTATGTTTTTTGGGACAAATCTTTAACCCCATCACCGGGGTTATTATCTGGGGATATCATTTTAAAGCATAAATTGATGAAGATTATATAAAAATTTAAAATTTAATATATATATATATATATATATAAATATATATATATATATATATATATATATTAATTAAAATTTTTTTTTTTTTTTTTTTTTTTTTTTTTCCTTTTCTTTAAAGACTATATTGGTAACAGATATTCTTTTTTAACCCCAAAGAACCAGGGGGGTTGATGTGTTTTGGCGTGCTTTCTCGGGGATGTCAGAGGACTGGGACTGATAAAGGGGTTTTTATCACCTGGGGAGGCAAAAAGGAGGTGGGGGTTGGGGGAAGAAAAAGGGGAGTTTCATATCTAATCATCATCTCTTTTTATAATTATAACTATAAAAAATAATTAAGCTGCATGGCAACAATCTTAATGGGAAATTAAGATTAAACTTTTCACTTCCAGTTAAGACTATAATATGCAAAAAAAACCAGAATCAGTGTCTCCATGATGGGACAGTTAACTTTACGGGAATGTTAAAGGCCTGAATCCCCAATTAAAGAAAAAGGTATTTTCCCACCTAACAGGTCTAAATGCAAATAGTTTTTTTACGGGAAACCCACTTACAATAAGGATCATTTCCGCTGAAAAAAAGACTGGACTAAATGTTCCATTTAGTTTTACAAAAAAAACTGGGGGTGGGAATTTCCATAAAAGACCAGTACCATTTGTAGCATCGAGTGTTTTGGGATCCTAAAGGGGAGATATGTGAGGTAGGGAGACTTATCTAACTGAAAAATGATTTTTGATAAATGTTTATGCCCCAAATTTTGGATGATAAGGAATTTATACAAAATTTATTTGCATCCATTCCCAATCTGAACACTCATAAACTTATAATGGTGGGATTTTAATTGTGTTCAAAACCATTTTTAGATAAGACTTCCACGGGGGAACGAAACAAAATAAAGATAATTACAAAGTTTTCGATACAACTTATAACCCCTGGGGGTTTTAAAAAACCCAAATTCAAAAAATACCACTCACCAGTACATCATTGTACCAGGATTGATTACTTTTTATAGATAATAATTTTTGCCTGATTAAATTTTTGTAAAAAATTTATTGTTATTTCAGCCCATGTCGGATTTTGGGCTGAAACCAAGCCCCATACACTCCCCCCCAAGATGCCTAAACGCTTCTATTAGCTGAGGGAATTTTATGAATTTATATCCAAACAAATTAAATTTTTTTCTAGAGACAAATAATCCCCTGAATTTTCTGGGAATACTTGGGAAACTCTGCCTTTTTTAAAAGGACAGATTATTCTATCTTTCCCACAGAAAAAAACGCAAGAAATAGCAGAGAAAAAAGCAAATTAAAAATAGTGAAGAAATACCCAGACTACCGCGGGACTCTCAAAAGGGGAGGCAGGTTCTACATTCAGAATTAAACCTCTTGAAAACCCAAAGAAACCAACAACTAATTTAAAAACCAGACATCATTATTATGAACATGGAAAAAGTAATGTTTTAGAAAAAACCAAGCAAGATTCGCAAACCAACAAATTTCCCAAAACAACGGAGATAAAATCTCAACAAAAAAATATAAAATTCCCTTTTTTAGAGACTACTATAAATCCCATATACTACTGAGTTTAAAAAAACAATATAAAACAATCATTTCTGGATACTTACAGATACCAAAGACGTTTATTGTGGGAGGAGCCAAAAAACCTCTGTCTTTTCAGAATTACGGGAGCTAAAAAGTCACCCAAGGGGGAAAAAGCAGCAGGCCCTACGGCCCCCCTCAGAGTTTACAAGAAATTCTCCCGCTAGCTCCCCCCTATTAAACATTTACAGAAGCCAGAGATAAAATTTTTCCACAAACCTTCAAGCACTAATCACTGTCTTTCCAAAAAAAAAATAAGGACTTATTACAATGTGCATCATACAGACCAATTTCACTTCTGAATAACGACGTTAAAAATACTCTCAAAAAATCATAGCTAGGGGATGGAGAAAGTGCCCCCCTCAGTAATATCACAAGACCAAACTGGATTTATTAGGGGCCACACTTATCTTCAAATCTTCGCCCCCTGTTTAAGGGTAATATACCACCAACAAATCAAACCCCCCAAAAAAATTTTATTATCATTGATGCAGAAAAAAATTACATGATTGAAGGGAAATCCCTTTTTTACTTTTTTGGAAGTTTGGGGTTTGGCCCGAAATTTGTGAGGATTAAAATTTACTGTATAAAAACCCCGAAGTTTCAGTTTATCAATAACATTTGCTCAAAAACTACTTTAAACTAGAACGGCACGACAAGGATGCCCTTTTCACCCGTGTTTAAATTCCCATTGAACCACTCAATACATTTTTAAATACTGATCAGAAAAAGGGGGTTTAAAGGAGAAGGACGGGAAAAAAAATCTCATTTATATGCAGATGAGGTACTTAAAAATTGATCAGAAAATTTGGCCTAGCTTTGACACCGCAAATTTTAAAAAAGCTCTCTGGTCTCAGAATTAATCTGAAAAAAAAGTGTACTTTTTTTCCCCGTGAATTAAGCATATAATATTGATTGACACCCTTCCTTTTATCATTGCAGAACGTTTAAATACCTTGGGGAAAAACTCCAAGTAAACAAAAAGCCTTTATCAACAAAATTTCTGCCTGTAGGGAAAAAAAATTAAACAAGACTTGCATAGATTAACCCTTCATCTCCCCTAGTGGAAGAATTAACACGAAATTATTTTTTCCTAAGTCCTTTTTTTTTTCAAAAAAACCAAATACATTAATAAATCGTTTTTTTAAGCAATTGATTCAACCCTAATTTATTTGAATTCCATCCCGCATCAAAAGAGCCCCCTACAAAGACAAGGAAGGGGCATGGCTCTACCTAACTTCAAGTTTTTTACTGGGCAAAATAAGGATAAGAACCTGACACAAATAGAAAAACATACACAGGCATGGCCCAATAGAAATAAATCCTGCAGTACTTTTTTTTGTTTTCCCTTGTTTGTGAATAAACCACGGACGGTACACTAATCCCCAATTGTGCTCCACCACTTGAATCGGGGAACCCAATGTAGAAAGATTTTAAAGGGAGAAGTTTCTTTCTGTGGCACCCTGCAAAAAAAACCACCTCCAACCCTCACAAACATATGCATTTTTTAATACTGGAAAAATTTGGGAATTTAATTGTTAGAGATCTTTAAAAAGACAAGCTTTGCATCCTATGAAAATTTTAAAATTTTAAATTCCATTTAAATTTTTTTCACTATCTTCAAATCAGGAACGAAAAAAACCTTTCCCAGTTTTTCCCCTATCTTCCCCCCTATACGCTGGAAAAATTTTTCAATTTCAAGGGTTAGACTCCATCTCTACAATATATAAAACCTTTACAATCCCTTTCCTTTTAAAAAATCCCAAAAGGACACTGGGAAAATGATCTCAATTAATATATAGAAAAAGGGGTGGAAAAGAATGCAGAGAATTTTTCAAGGCCCATATGCGCATAAATTTACAACCAAAATTATATATGAAAAAATCTGTCTACTAAAACTCTCCAAAATGTTTCCCCGGGCAGTCCAACCTAACGCGAAAACCCCAGCCCAAGGCACATGTTCTGGGGCCCCCAAAAAAATTATTTTTTTACAAAATTTTTAATTACCTCTAGACAGCCTTGGACTCACAATCCCCCCCAACCCCTTAACAGTGTGTTTGGGGTTCTTTCCCGAGGGTCTTAAAGGGAGGGAAAAAACAAAGGGTTGCATTCCACTACACGGACGCAGACTTATTCTGATAAACTGGGAAAAACCCAAACTCTCCTCTTTTTAAATCGTGGAAACTGATGTGTTATACTAGAAATTGGGAAAAAAACAAATACTAGTTTGAGGATTTGGGAGACTTTTTCAAAACATGGGGGGATCTAATCAGTAATATTTTGAAATGATTTTATAAAGCACAAAAATTTGTTGATTTAGGGATTTTTTTAAAAACCTTAAATTTTAAACCCCTTTTCTTGTTTCTCAAGGGTGGGATGATCTGTTCTTTTAAAAATTTTTTTTTTTAAAAACTTGATTGCTATGTATTTATTGTAATAAAATTAATAAAAAAAAAAAAAAAAAAGGGTTTTTCAGTTATGTGGGTAAAACATACATTTTATGTATAAAGTATACTCAGTATATATATTGTAAGAAGAGGAGACCAGAGACGGAAAAAGGGTTTGGGGCAGCCACCCCCTTTTTTTGTTTCCCGGGGCAAAAATCTTTGGGCATGTTAAAAAGTTTACACAACAGGTCCCAAAAAGAACTGCCCCGCCTCAAAGGCAGTGAGCTTTATAGCACAGGGGGGAAATGATTTCCCCCCTTGGGGGAAATGAAGTGAAAATCCTTGGGGGGAAAGGTGACCCATTCTTGGGGCCGAACCGAGGGTGTCCTTCCTGAAAATTGCTCCCGGTGGATTTCCCGGTAAGACCCAAGAACTCAGAAAAGCGCCGTGCACCCCCTGGGAGATTTTAAACAGTATTTCCTAAGCCCCAGCTGCTTAGCCAAAGGGACAAGATTCCCCCGACCCCCGGGGGGGCCCCTCACGAGAGGTCGTGGGCGGGGAACATTGGGTAAAAGACCCCTGTCGATGAACGGCGGTTTCTTGTACTCTGCAGGTCAAGAAACCACCCGGACCGTGGGCGACTCCCCTGAAGGGCCATCCACTTCAGAGGTGCATGATCCGCCCCGGTGAACAGCCACCCGAGGGAGTCCGACTGAGTTACCCCCCTTTTCCCCCCCCCCCCGCGTACCGGTCTCCCGTCCAAAGTTTCCGCCGGCAAAAAGGGTTTTAAAACCCCCGCGCTTTGGCTCAACCGGCACCTGCCTGTCCGCGCCCCCCTGAATAAAAGGGAGAGAATTAGGGGAGATCAAGATAGGTCTGAAATCGGCCCTTTTTTAAATCACTGAATGCAGCCCCATTTTTAAAACCAAACCCCGTAGGGGCCTTTTTTTTGTCAAATCGGGCAGGGGGCCCCTTCCGGAAGGAGGCACAAACCCCTGTACCCGCCAAACCGGAAAGGATTGGGGCTTGCGCTGGTTTTTTGGGCGGGGGAGGGCCAAAAGGCTTCAACTTGGAACACTGTGGCCCCAGTACCCCGCCCACTAGGTAGCCCAAATATTTGGCCCTCCCAAAAAAAATTTTTTGGGGTTTTTGGGGGGCCCCCTCCCAGCCCCCAAAACTGGACCTGCTGTTTGTTCCCTTTCCCGGGCTGGAAAAACCGCCCTCCCGATAGGCCAAAGAACAGTTATGGGGGGGGCCCTTTGTCCACCAACGCGAAAATGCAGGCGCCCGGTAACCCCTGGAAACCCCATCGCCAGTGTCCAGATGCAAACGGTTTTTTCCCGGGCTCTTAAAGGAACCGCCGTACCCCCCTTTTTCGGGCAAGTGTAGTCAAGAATTTGGCTGGTCCCAGTTTTCGAGGGGGTCATCCCGCCAGGCATGGGGAAAAAATCCAAACTGGAAACTTGGCGCCGCGGCACAAAAACCCCCAACTGCCCCCGGGTTAAGAATCAAGCGGGGGGGACCAGGGCTACTACTTTTCCCCTATTACTCCCATGCCAGCATTGCGATTTCCAGTTCCCTTTTGCCTGAGTTTAGGGGCGCCACGGCCAACCCGGCGCCAAAAGTATGCGAATCAAAAAGGTCACCGGGGGTTTTTTACCCTTGGGACAGGCGGGTACTGCTTGAGCCTTGTTTCCCCTGGGGGGGTTCCGAAATTAAGGGGAAACCTTAAAAGGGGGGAACCGGGGGGAGGATCGGGGCCCCCTCCTTCCACGGTTTCAGCAGGTTTACATGATATATTCGCCGTTTGGCCATTGGGGTGTTTCACCAAAAGCAAAATCCCTTCCTTTTTCTTAATTTAAGGGGGAGCCTGGAGCAGTTTAGATGAGAAATTGGTACCAATACCATGCGCGATCCCCCGGTTGGGAAATCCGGGGAGTGGGCCAGTCATGGGGGGCCTTCTATTCCCCTTATATGACTTTTTTTTAATGGGGCTTATTGCATCAAATTCCCGAATTGAAAAATATTCCTATTTGTGGGGGGCTGTGCCCCCCCTTCCCACCCCTTTTAAAATATCCCAAAAAAACCCGGGTTGTCTTTCCCTTCAGTTTAAAAGAACCCCGTAGGCCTGAGGAACTTCCCGAATGCAAAAAAGGGGCAAGGGGAGGGGTTGGTCCCCAATTCCCATCCCTTTTTGCTCCCAACATTTGCTTGAGAGTTTGATTAAATCTTCCACTAGGCCACGGTTTGAGGATAAACCCCAGGTTTTTTAAATGCTTTTTTTTCAGTAACGGAGTCTCCTTTAACGTTTCCCGGGGGAAAGCTCCTTGGTCCTTCGGACTTTCTAGGGAAAGCCCTTTAAAAGACTTTTCCAGTTCCCCCGGTTTTTTGTGGTTTTTAAGGAAGTTCGGGAATCGGAACATAATCCCCGGGCATTTTTTATATCCCGGCTGGGGTTCTAGGGTCCTACTATGTCAACCCCCCTCCTATCAAAAAGGCGCCCGGGGAAGGGGGAAACCCAAAACGGGCCCTCCCAGGAATTTTTCCCAATTTTTCATTCCCCACAGGAAAGCAAAAACGGCAACCTCTCTTTTAAACCCCCGGAAAAAAAAATTTTTTCCCAGTTTTTCGACCGATGGCCTCCCAAAAAGGTGGGAGGAAACCCAAACCCGCCGGGGGGTCCCCGGGGTTTCAACAACTTCCCGGGCCTTCCCTCATGTTCAAAACATAAAAAAAATTTTCAACGACAAAGTGAGGTCCCGTATGGGCAAAGGGCTTTCGTTCGGAACCACTGCATTCTTTTTTGTGTTTTAGAGAGTCGCATTCCACGTTCCTCTGAAAAGGCCGGCGGCCAAACGAAAAATCAGAGGGGCTGGTCGACCCCGCGGGGGAGATTCTCCTGCTGTGGGGGCCCTGGATGCGGAGGCGACGTCCGGGGGTCTTCGCCCCTTTCCACCCCCCTTTCGGCTATTACACGGTGTGGGAAACAACTTGAGATGAAGTTTCATCTATAAAGAGGCCATAAGTTTTTTGGGGTGTTTCTAAATACGCCGACATCGAAGTCTCCCCCCGAGGGGTTACGGGGGAGGGTCCGGGTCACCCCCGGGAAGCGTCAAGGTTCCCCCCGAACATCGAAAACCGGCGATTGTATGTGCGATATCTCCGATAAAAAAACTGGGCTTCTTTTTTAAACCACTTTTGGGGGAGAATCGGGGGAAGACAAAAGTTCCGGGAAACAACAGGGTTGTTATTTTATGACCATTAATAAGAAGCTCCCCCCTATTTTATCCGCCAGGGGGTTGCTAGGGCACACAAACAAACCCCCCCAGTCCCCCCACGCCCCCCCGACAGGTCCAAGCCCAAAGGGCCCGGCGACTTGAAAGGGGGTCTGATTGCGTGGGAAGGGACGTTTTATGGGGCATACCCCGGGATCTTGGCGGTTCTGCCTTCCCAGGTTTCCCCGGGTTCTGGGTTTGAAAATTTGTTGCGTCCCCCTAGAATGGAATTTCCCCGGCCCCCTGGGGAAAACCCGGGGAGCTTTTTCGAAAAAAAAGGCCCCCGCTGCACTATCTGTGGGGTCAATTAATGGCCCTAACTACCCCCTTTTCCAGAGAGCCATAGCCGCTCTGACAGCCCTTTTTTTAAACCCCCTTTTTATTTCCTTCACCTGGGGGCCGGGGGCAACCCATCGAACAGGGACCTTGGTCCCATGGGGACTCGCTTTCCCCAGGAGGCAACGACCACCAGTGTGTTCCCAGGGCCACCCCGGGGGTCCCCCCTTCTCCCCAGATGGGTGGGCAACCCCGGGAGCTCAGGAGCAGAGCCTGGGCCCCCTTTCCCGACCCTCCCCGGGGACTCCCCTGCCGAAACTCGCCCCGGTTTCACCCACCTGGACTGAAAGTTGGTTTCCGGGGCCCGGGGACACCATCCTGCCACTACCCACCCGTAAAAAGCCAAAACGAGAAAGGGTTTTGGGGGAGCCACCCTACGCGGTTTTTTGCGCAAAAAGCCCAGGCATGGAAAGGTTCACAACGGTCCCAAAAAGAACCCGCCAAGCAAAGGCAGGGTTTAAGCCGAGGGGGGTGATTCGCCCTGGGCCGAACTAAGTGACATCATCCTTGGGCCAACCAGTGACCATTCTTGGGGCCGGGAAACCGGGGGTGATGTGTCCTTCCTGGAAATGGGGCCCTGGTGGGATTTCCGGTAAGGGTCAGAGAACTCAGAAAAAGCTCCCCTGCCCCCTGGGCAGATGTATAAACAGTATTTCCCAAACCCTTCACGCTTCCCAGCACCGGGGGAAAAATATATATATATACAGTATATATATATATATATATATATATATATATATATATATATATATATATATTATATATATATATATATATATATATTCACACACATATATATATATATATGCATTTTTAATGTAGGTAGATCATTTCTACCTGGTCATTTTAGAAGTAGCTCATAGTTTTAAAATGTGTGGACACCTCTGCGTTAGAAGTATTTGTTGCGTAATACAAATTTGTTCTGTTTGGCTTTGAAATTAAACACGCAAATACTTTTTAAACTTACACTTTTACTGTAAAACATCAGTAAAAACAATTTTTTAAATTCATTTTTCGTCAATATCGAATTGAATTTTGATTCTGTGTTTGGACTTACATCGTGACAACGCAACGTATAACTGCCCGTGATTGCATTTAGTTTTTTCCTCATTAAATAAAATTACTTTTTCAAATGTTTGGCTCTGAGATTTAATTGTCTTTGCAAAAGCTATTCTAACGGGAAACTGTTAACGTTTTAATACGAATGGCATATCAAGATCTCCTTTGTTGTCTAATGTTATCCCCTGAAGATTTACTACATTAGCTTTCTTGGACACATCCTTCTTTCTACAGTAATTTGGCCGGTGGAAGACTAGACGGTGTATTCTACGCTATATTGTAAGTTGATTTTTTCATCTTCTGCATTTTCATCACCACCAACTGTTTCAGCATAGTCTATTGATACACATTTTACCAATATGCCATGTAATCAATCAGCATTTTTGGTGTTAATTCATTTGACTTCATCATTTCTCGGTACTAGGATTGCCCGTGTACTCATTTCATCTGTTGATAACCCTTCAGTGACTTAAATTCTTCAATAAGATTTGGACATAATAAGTCTTTTAATTGGGAACTTAAAGTGAGGAAAACATTAAAATGAGCTGAGAGATCAGAAACTGTATCTGTCAAAGCTATCACATAAATGAGAGTGAGATTACTGTGTAGCGAGGTTGAATATGGTTGAGAGGAGGGCAGGACTTTAAAAAAGTTTAATCTCGCAGGGCTTTGAAAAAATCTTCCAAAAAGTCTTGTTTCGTTGCAGGATTTTTTTATTTAATAGAGAGACATTATTAGCATTGCATTGCATTGCATTGCAGAATCACAGATTCTACACGTCTTCAATGTTTCAGTTATTTAGGAGTCTAATGGCCTTGGGAAAGAAAGAGTTCTTTAGCCTGGAAGTCCTGCATTTCATACTCCTATACCTCCTGCCTGAGGGTAGATGTGTCAACAGTTCATGTTGTTTTGGATTGGGGTTGGTGGGGTTTTAGGAGTCCCCCCTCAGGATTGAGGCAGTTCTCCGCGGACTCTGCAGTTGTAGAAGCTCTGCAGAGAGGGCAGTGGGGTCCTGGTAATCTTCTCAGCAGTCTTTACCACTCTCTGCAGGCATTTACAGTCCATAGCAATAGTGTTGCACTACCACACAGTGATGCAGCTGGTCAAGATGCTCTCAGCAATGCAGGTTTAGCTTTTTTTTTTTTTGAAAAAATATACTTTATTTACATATATGTTTGGGTAATATATATAAAACACAGTCTAGTAGTCTTACAATCTATACCAATCTACAAATTCAAATAGAAACAACTGTATTCAGCTATAGTCTGATACAGTCTTTCACTATACATTACCTACAACACCTTATTTACATATACAAGGGTGATCTGTATATAAAAAACACAATCTTTACAATCTTACACACCATATTAAGTGTTTTGTTAATTTTCTACATTCAATAAGTTCACATTTTCTAATTACATTTCAAGCTAAATTTCTAAG
>NW_024377148.1:0-20400 GCF_016835505.1 Polypterus senegalus | reverse complement strand
TTTACTCAGCGGGTCATGCAGAAATAGGCACAAAGCAGCATTTTCAGAATACAGATATACATTGTAATTAATTACAAAAACAAAAAAAATGTACACTAAGTCAAAAGATTTTTCCAAAGCCCAAGACCACAACACACATTTTCTGACCCTTTGCTTGTATACTAGCTGCATCTGTGTGTGATCCTGTGCAAGGTTAAATAACCTGCTGGTGATGCAGAAGTAAAAATCATATGTAACCATTTGTATTATAACTGTCCATGTCAATCTTTTAAAATGTTTTCACCAGTGAAGGAGAAATAGTAGTTCTCTCCCTCTGTCTCCCTAAGATCTGCTGGTCCACTTACCACCGATAGCATCTCATCTGAGTCCTTCCAAGTGCCAGGATGTTGTGAAATGGAGTCAGGAACATGACAGGACTGTGACACCTCCACAAATTGTCAAAAGCAGACCCAAGATCTTTGTGGTCATCCCAAAACAGGCGTACTGACCAGCTACCCTCCATCCACTACCTGCAGGCTTAATGGGGAAATTGGCTTTGAGGTTCATAATGGTCCTAACAGTCTGTGAAATATCAAAATCGTTTACAAGATGGAAAATCATGAAAACTCCAGTTTGTAAACCAAATGACCATAAGGATTCTTTATAAATGACTATGTTCAATGGCAAAAAATAAAAAATAAAAAAGGATTCAAAGTAACAAATAAATGTCCTAATGGTAAATGGCCTGTATTTGATATAGCCTAACTAGAGTTCAAGAACCCCTAGGCTTTTACAACACAACAGTCATTCACCCATTCATATGCAGATGATAAGTACTATGTAGCCACAGCTGCCCTAGGGCACACTGACAGAAGTGAGGCTGCTGAACACTGGCGCCAATCCTTCGACCACCACCAGCAGGCAAGGTAGGTTAAGTGTCTGCCCAAGGACACAACAGCTGCATTCTCATGCCGGAGCCAGGATCGAACCTCACGACCCTCCGATTGCACTGGACCACCCACTCTACCGACTGAGCTGCTGCTGCCTAATAATAAATCCATAAAAATAATTCAATGACTAGAACAGAAAGGAATGAAGACTCCATGAAATCATACAACCTTTAGCCTTTAACTAATTATAAATAACACCACATATGAAAAATAATAATTAAAAAATAACAATAAAACAAAAAGTACACATAAGACAGGGATGAAACAGGTAAAAAACATAACACAAAGTGACCTCACCTTTGCCCTGTAAGCACACACACTGTTGCACCTTGTGAACTTCTAAAACTGAATGACTGCATGTTTGTAATGAGTGCAACTCTCACTGTATCCGAGATGGAGTAAAAAACAAAACACAGGGTATATCTCTTTTTATTCAAGTATGGTCTTGTTAAATATTGTCAAAAATTGGCATAACTATATTCACATATTTTAACAAAGATTTAGAAATACAGTTAAATGTTTAAGGATACTTCTCAAAAATTATATACAATAAAATCAAAAGAGACAATGATGGCACCCATTAAATAGCATACTTTGATTCTTTTCACGTCCTCTGTTTTGGGCATTGGGTTGCAACCTGCTTGAGGCTGATCATCTCTGTTACACTGCAGCAATGTCTCAGCAGAATGCAAGCCTGTTGCCTGCACCTAGAATATACTCAGTTATATATACTTGTTTTCATGAAATTTTAATAAGTTACAAATTATACCAAGGCATTAATCTAATAATACATAGCTTTATTGGTATGTCAATATGCAAGTATCCCTCAGTCCTTACAGAGTCCACAGTTTTAAAAGTAATGTCTTCTAGTTGTCCATTCTTTCTTTATCAGTACTTTTTCTGATGCAGCTGCTGAGTGTATAGGATGTTTACTTTAGTTGTTATCAATTCCATCAGCAGCATACAACCTTTGTTTTGCTCCAACTTGAGGACACCTCATGTAGCAGGTCAATAAAGTCTTTTGTTTGTCTTGGTTTCCTTAACCTTTCTAATAATGCAGCTTTATGTGAAGTAACAAGGCTAGTCGGCTATGCGTTTGCATTCAACAATCACAGCAGGAGCTGAACAATATAACGTAATACATATGTATATTTTTGAAAACTACTTAAGAATAATTTTACCGCAGATGTTTTAGTTGTTTAAGCTAACCCACCTGTTTAATCAAAATCACTGATACTGAAACAATAACTCCTTTGAATAAAGGTCAATTTGACTGAACTCATTTAAAGCATTCTATGTAAGAAAAGGTGATTAATGAGTAGAAGAAAAATCAATGCATTACTCAAAAATATACCTATAACCAGTAATCATATTTAGATGGTAGGTCTTACAGCACACAAGACTAGCCCTGATTAAGAACTGAGAAGCTCCTTGTAAAATTACATTCTAGCCTTACTTTAACATTTGTTTATGCTGTAAAGTACTCAGTGACACATTAAACTGTCCATAAATCAGAACTGATCAGAATAGAAAATGAGGACAGAACCACTAGTATTTCATTTTTCATCTGGCTTTACATGCAACAAATATATTATAATGCACATTGTGGTGGAAATGAAATATTTTCTCATCCCATTTTCTATTAACCTTCTGTGATTATAGTTTTCAGCATCCAAAACAGCTGATAGATTTGTAAAATGTCTATTATAAAACATTAGGTGATGGACAAAATTATGAATGCCACCTGAAACAGGTAATTAAATGACACTTCAAATGCAGCTGCATAGGTGAGTCACATTCGGTTGATTAGCAATTAGCTGTGTGTGTCAGCTTTGACAGACATATGACAAGTAGCACTTTGCTATGTGAGTTTTGAAAGCAACATGAGGCAACATGAGGCAGAGTCAAATGAGACCAAATAACTGATCTGTGTCAGAGGGTGCAGTCTCCAAAAGATCGGTAGCATATGCTAAACATGGACAAATCACATCCTAAATATTCAAAGCTCACCAACAGGGATAAACCAACATTTCACAGTATAGTCTCTAAATGCCGCAAAAGTACAAACTCAAAAATTGTCATGCAGAACTGAAGTAGCATTTCTGTCACTCACTCAACTAAAACTCTGCATTAAGAACTTGACAAAGCCGGAATATATACAAAGGTTGTCATCTGGAAAAAACCTACTTACATCTCAGACCAAGATATAAAGAGGCATAACCTGATGGTATAGTGAGGCATAATTTGATCTAAGCACCACAACACCTTGGACCATGGAAAAATGAAAAAAATTAATATGGTCTGATGAGTTATCTATTACCTAGGTTCATACATCTGGGCAGGTTTACATGTGGAGAAAGCTAAAGATGTTCTCAACCCACAATGTCTGTTGCTAGCTGATTAACATAATGGGATAATCCATAATAGTAGGTGCAGCCATCACATGGGAGTCAATAGGTCCAGGTGAACCCTGTTGTTCCAACATCTTTATGATGTTTCCTTGTTGCTGGATGATAATACACAACACTAAACTTTCATGGACACCAGGATGAACTCAAATGTCATAAATGACCTTCTTAATCACTAGTTGTAAAACATCATTGAACTTTCTGTTGCAAAGTAAATGTATTATCATGGTTATGTAAGACTTTTCAAGTCTGTTACTAATTTGGTCTACTCTTGCACCTTAAGTTTATCACACAGATACAAATACACATAGGGTTCCTATTGACAAAGTCTCAGATGAAAGCCTAATTGTCAGTTGCCCCACAATATTCTACTTAGAACCCCTTCACATTCATACATAGATATCCTTAAATAGACAATGAAGCCATAATATGTCTCACAATATTTTGTAGGAGTCTCTACTTAAGAAGTACTATCACCGGCACTGACAAACATATGGGTTCAATGTTACAGAATTAAAAGTGCAAGTCTTTTGGTTATGCTAATTTACCAAACAAAAAATATATCCTGGTTTTAACTGTGGATATCTTTCTTTTGAGGAGCGACTTCTTAGCCTTGAGAAATACGATGGGCAAGAAATTTGGCTACTCCACATACATGCGTGTTAATTTTCAATATATTATTTCAATCACTCTAAATAAATAAATTACAAAAGTTATTTGCAGTCATACTATCATGGAAAACTGAGACAGTCTAAAAACATAAAAGGGAGTGCCATAGGGCAGAACGTCAATGTAGAAAGACTAAAGTAACAGTCTAGTATGAAATCCTAAAGGCTCATATAACTAAATATAACTCAGCAATTTGTCTAGAAAGAATGTCTTACTTTACTAAAAATTTGAATAACAGTGCAGAAAATCCAAAAGTCTTATTTTCAACTGTTGATTGCTTTTTTGACCCAGCTACATTAGTACTGAAAGCATCAGACGCTAAAATTTTGCCTTAAATTTGCCAAATTTATTAAATTTACTATGAAATTGACTTCAAAGAAAAATTTTGAGCCTTAATGATTAAAATTCTTCATTAAAATTAGTTTATCTGAACTTCACATAATAATTACTCAGTAAAAACAGTCCAATTGTATATTAAACCCCATTCCTAAAAGCTTCTTTAAATAAGTTTCTGATGTACTAATCAACATCGTTCTTAACATAGTAAGTTGTTCATTGGATTCTTTCAATACTGCCAGAATTAAGCTTCTGCTTAAGAAAAGTAACTTTGATTATAGGCCAATCTCCAATTTGCCTTTCCTCAGTAAAATTCTAGAAAAAGTAGTTTTTTGTCATTTAAGTGATTATTTGAATAAAAATGTTATTCTTGATCAGTATCAGTCAGGTTTTAGATCAAATCATAGTACTGAAACAGTTCTAGTTAAATTAGTAAATGACAGCCAGTGGGTAGGACTTTTGGGTACTGCCTCAGGCTGGTTTAAATCTTATATATCCAGACAGAAATACTTTATCTGTTATGGCATTGTGCAACAAAAATACATAATATTCTATGGTGTACTGCAGGGATAAATTTTGGGACCATTATTTTTACTTTACATGCTTCTGTTAGACTAGATATTTCAAAATATGATGTAAATTACCACAGCTATGCTGATGATGCACAGCTCTATTTAACCATTGTACCTGATGACCCAGAAGCTCTAAATCCTTTGATCCAGTGCCTTACTACTATAACACAATGGATGAGTATGAATTCCTGTAAACTAAACATGGAAAAAAAATATTTTTAAAAAAACGATTTTATTTACTTTATTATAAATGCACTGCAAGTTACGGCGCATTGGGTGAGAAAGAAGAGTTTTGGAGTGAGTTGCATGAAATGATGAACAGTGTACCCAAGGGACAGAAAAGGCGATTGGAGCAGATTTCAATGGGCATGCTGGTGAAGGGAACAGTGGAGACGAGGAGGTGATGGGTAGGTATGGTGTCAAGGAGAGAAATGAAGAAGGTCAGAGGATAGTGGATTTTACAAAAAGGATGAACACGGCTGTGGTGAATACGTATTTTAAAAAGAGGGAGGAACATAGGGTTATGTACAAGAGTGGGGGAAGATGCACACAGGTAGATTATATCTTATGCAGAAGAGTTGGTCTGAAGGAGACTGAAGACTGCAAAGTGGTGGCAGGGGAAAGGTAGTTAAGCAGCATAGGATGGTGGTCTTGACGCGTGAGATCAAAAAGAGGAAGACAGTGAGGGCAGAACCATAGATCAAATGGTGGAAAAGGAAGACTGCAAGGTTGATTTTAGGGAGGAGGTGAGACAGGCTCTGGGTGGCAGTGAAGAGTTACCAGACAGCTGGGAAACTACAGCAGATATACAGTAGTAAGGGTGACAGCAAGAAGGGTGCTTGGCGTGATATCTGGAAAGAGGAAGGAGGAAAAGGAAACCTGGTGGTGGAATGCAGAAATACAGGAGATTATACAGAGGAAGAGGATGGCAAAAAAGAAGTGGGATAGTCAGATAGATGCAGAAAGTAGACAACAGTAGAAGGAGATAAGGTGCAAGATGAAGAGAAAGGTGGTGAAGGCTAAAGAAAAGGTGTATGATGAGTTGTATGAGAGGTTGGACACTAAGTAGGGAGAAAAGGACCTGTACCAATTGGCTAGACAGAGGGACCGAGCTGGGAAAGATGTGCAGCAGGTTAGGCTGATAAAAGATAAAGATGGAAACATACTCACAATTGAGAAGAGTGTGTTGAGCAGATGGAAAGAGTATTTTGAGAAGCTGATGAATGAAGAGAACGAGAGAAGAGGGTTGGATGATATGGAGATAGTGAATCAGGAAGTGCAACGGATTAGCAAGGAGGAAGTAAGGACAGCTATGAAGAGGATGAAAAACGGAAAGGCCGTTGGTCCAGATGACATAAGCATGGAGGTGTTTAGCAAAGATGGCAGTGGGTTTTTAACCATATTGTTTAATGGAATCTTGGAAAGTGAGAGGATGCCTTAGGGGTGGAGAAGTGTACTGGTGCCGATATTTAAGAATAAGGGGGATATGCAGGACTGCAGTAACTACAGGGAATAAAATCGATGAGCCACAGCATGAAGTTATGGGAAAGAGTAGTGGAAGCTCAGTTAAGAAGTGAGGTGATGATAAGTGAACAGCAGTTTGGTTTCATGCCAAGAAAGAGCACCACAGATGCTATGTTTGCTCAGAGGATGTTGATGGAGAAGTTTAGAGAAGGCCAGAAGGAGTTGCATTGCGTCCTTGTGGACCTGGAGAATGCATATAACAGGGTGCCTCGAGAGGAGCTGTGGTATTCTATGAGGAAATCGGGAGTGGCAGAGAAGTACATAAGAGTTGTACAGGATATGTATGAGGTAAGTGTGACAGTAGTGAGGTCTGCAGTAGGAGTGATGGATGCATTCAAGCTGGAGGTGGGATTACATCAGGATCGGCTCTGAGCCCTTTCTTATTTGAAATGGTGATGGACAGGTTGACAGACGAGATTAGACAGGAGTCCCCGTGGACTATGATGTTTGCTGATGACATTGTGATCTGTGGCAATAGTAGGGAGCATGTTGAGGAGACCCTGGAGAGGTGGAGATATGCTCTAGAGAGGAGAGGAATGAAGGTCAGTAGGAACAAGACAGAATACATGTGTGTAAATGAGAGGGAGGTCAGTGGAATGGTGAGGATGCAGGAAGTAGAGTTGGCAAAGGTGGAGAAGTTTAAATATTTGGGATCAACAGTACAGAGTAATGGGGATTATGGAAGAGAGGTGAAAAAGAGAGTGCAGGCAGGGTGGAAAGGGTGTAGAAAAGTGTCAGGAGTAATTTGTGACAGACTTAATATCAGCTAGAGTGAAAGGGAAGGTTTACAGGACAGTAGTGAGACCAGCTATATTATATGGTTTGGAGACTGTGGCACTGACCAGAAAGCAGGAGACAGAGCTGGAGGTGGTAGAGTTAATGATGCTAAGATTTGCACTGGGTGTGGCGAGGATGGATAAGATTAGAAATGAGTACATTAGAGGGTCAGCTCAAGTTGGACAGTTGGGAGACAAAGTCAGATAGGCGAGATTATGCTGGTTTGGACATGTGCAGTGGAGAGATGCTAGGTATATTGGGAGAAGGATGCTAAGGATAGAGCTGCTAGGAAGAGGACAAGAGGAAGGCCTAGGCGAAGATTTATGGATGTGGTGAGAGAGGACATGCAGGTGATGGGCGTAACAGAACAAGATGCAGAGGACAGAAAAATATGGAAGAAGAAGATCTGCTGTGGCAACCCCTATCTGAAGCAGCCAAAAGAAGAAGAAGAAGTTATAAGTGCACTAAAAAGCAAAAAAAATTTTTCTTTAACCACAATTTTTGTAGTTATATGTGACAACATAAAATCATGAGGTGCACGTAAATTAATTCATTCAAACAATTTATGAAACTTGTTTAGCATGGTGAGGAATTACAATTTTTTTACATTTTATGATGAAAGTAGCTATTCTATTAATTGATGCATTAATTATTTATTTTTTACTTTTTAGTTTTTCAGTATTTTGCAAATTATTTTTCTTTAATCATTTTTAATGAATGGGAAGCTTCCTTAAAAGTATTACATAATATATGTTCTTTGCAGAATTATTTGAATACTAAAAATAATTATATTTTTTGGTCTCTATTTTTCTGTTCAGGCTCTGATGAGATTGGCTTTGGTCTCTGCAAGCTTACAACAATACTTCCTCACTGTGATCATCAAGGCTACTCCTTTGCAAGAGTAAGCAAGTAAAGTCAGCATGCATATTTACCCACTCCACTCACTGGAAGAGGCAAGTAGGGGCAATCCAATGCATCTCTCTCTGTATGCTCCTATATCTCACTACATATTCTCTCCATCATTGTTGTGTGTGTATTAATTGAAATCGAATAACCATTAATTACAGAAAAATTAGTTTTGACAAATTATTGTATTGTCATCAATACCGAACACACATGCAAAATTTGAAGAAATTCAATTAAAATCAGTTGCAAGTTTTGACCCAGACAAAAAAACAGACAGAGAAGTCAAGTTAAATAAAATTGTTGAATAAAAACAGAATGGTTAATCATTGGCAAAAATAAAGTGTAATTCTTAGGAACAAAATTAACCATTTGGCCCTGTGAATCAAACCAAAGATCAAGAATTTAGGTGTTATTGTTGACTGACCTTAATTTCAGATTGCATATTACTGTATGCTATACTGTATGTTATATCTATACTGTTAAAAAACTCCTCCAACACCCTCCTCTAGCATGCCCCATTACAGCTGAACAGTGTCAGGCTTTCTTACATTTCTTTAATACCAAAACTGATCAAATCTATCACAGTCTGTCCTCCACAAATCAATCACTCACTCATTCTGGTCTGCCATCTCCATCAAGACTCACCTGTTTCTTGCCTGTTGACTCTCTTGCCATCTCTGAATTTATTAATAAGTCTAATTCCTCCTCCTGTCTGCTTGATCCTGCCCCCACTCCTTTGCTTAAGACATGCTCATCCATAATTAGTATTCCTGTTGTCTCATTGGTAAAATGCATGTTTCATTTCAGGTTCTGTTCCTACTGCCCTCAAAACTGCTGCTGTTAGCCCAATCCTTAAAAAACCTAACCTAGATCATTCCTTTATCTCCAGTTACAGACCTATCTCTAATCTCCGTTTTTGGCTAAGGTGATGGAACGTGTGGTTGCTACACAACTCCATGCTTTTTTTTAGATAATACACTGTATGAGCCTTTTCAGTCTGGCTTTCATACACAGCACAGCACTGAGATAGCTCTTCTCAGAGTAGTCAATGATCTTCTCCGGTTTGCAGATTGTGGTTTCCTTAATATTCTCCTCCTTCTTGACTTAAGTACAGCATTTGACACTGTTAATCCTGTCACATCTCTCTGCTGTAGGCATCTTTGGCTTAGCCCTTCAATGGCTCACGTCATATCTGTCTAATAGGGAACAGTTTTTCACGCTCGGCCATCATAAATCCATCATCTCACCTGTGCCACGTGGTGCCCCTCAGGGTTCAGTCCTTGGGCCATTACTCTTTCTACTTTATATCCTTCCTTTGGGTCAGATTATTTGCAGACATGGCCTTAACTTCCACTGTTATGCAGACGATATACAGTTATATCTTAGTACAGACTACCGTACAGATTCACCTCCCAGCATCACTGATCTTAAGCTATCCATCCATCCATTATCCAAACCGCTATATCCTAACTACATGGTCACGGAGGTCTGCTGGAGCCAATCCCAGTCAACATAGGGCGCAAGACAGTAAACAAACCCTGTGCAGGGCGCCAGCACATACTCACAAATCTTAAGCTATGGATGTAAAATAACTTTCTCAAACTTAATGCCAATAAAAGTGAAGTGTTACTGGTAGGTCCAAAATCCCAACTTTCTAAGGAATCCAATTTCTCTATTTCTGTTGGTGGTACACTTGTCAAACCTGCTCCTGTTGTCAGAAATCTTGGTGTTTTGTTTGATTCATCAATTAACTTTGAGCTACACATTAGGTCTCTTTCCAAAATTTCATTTTATCATCTCCATAACATTGCCTGCCTCCGTCCATTTCTGTCCTTTAATGATGCTCAAACTCTGGTTCATTGTTTCATAATGTCTCGTATTGATTACTGTAATTCCCTCTTCATTGGCCTTCCTGCAAAATCTATACAGAAGCTACTGTAGAATAGAACTCCACAGGTTGAGTCCTCACCCACACAAAGTGTTTTGCTCACATCTCCCCTGTTCTGTCCCAGCTTCACTGGTTACCAGTTCCATCAAGGATTAAATTCAAGATTCTGCTTCTCACCTTCAAAGCCCTACATAACCTTGCCCCCTTCTACCTCATTCAGCTACTAGCTCCATACACTCCTTGTCACTCTCTCAGGTCCTTGAGCAGTAATTTCCTTACTGGCCCACACACCAGACTCTCCACCATAGGAGGCAGGTCCTTCAGTGCTAAAGCCCCTCAACTCTGGAACTCTCATCCTCAGTCTCTCCGAGATTGCTCCTCTTTCTGCAGTTTTAAATCTCAACTGAAAACTTTGCTGTTCTATGAACTTTTGTCATCTGTGTAATTTTTTTTATTTTTTTACTCTGTATGTAAAGCGACCTTGGGCTTGTGAAAGGCACGCAATAAATGTAACATTATTATTATTTTATTATTTTGTTAATACTATTACCATGACTGCTTTTTTCCATCTGAGGAACACTGCAAGGTTGTGACTTGTTACATGTATTTGTATCTTGCTGACTAGATTACTGCAATGCTCTCCTATCAGGACTACCCAAGAAGAACATAAATCAGCTACAGCTTGTCCAGAATGCAGCAGCAAGAATCTTAGCCAAAAGAAAAAATCTGAGCATATATCCCCAATATTAATATTTTTATTTTGGCTGCCTATATCCTTTAGAATCGATTTTAAAATACTTTTACTTGTATATAAGGCTCTAAACAATCCTGCCCCTCCCTACATTTCAGAACATCCATTTCCTTATGTACCAAATCAAAATGGCACTACCTGCACAAAGCCCTGCAGTCACTTGGGATACTAGAGGAAATGGGGAGGACTTTGAAATCTTTATTGATGACTGTGCTAACTGTATCAACTGTGCTAAGTGTAGGGTGGGAGACCTGCTAGCCTAGGTCATTCTGACTTCCAGGATGCAGAAACTGATTCAACCATGGCCTCCAGAGATTTAGTTTTCTTTTACTGAACCGATCTTACTAATTTTTAGTTTTGTACTCCTCCATGTAGGATTGTTAACTAATCACATTCTGGAATCAAGGACTCCATCTACATCTTAAATCAACCAAAACTACTATGGACTGTTTTATTTTCTTTTGTATGTTTTCATTAGTTTTAGTAACATCAAACTGTTTATACTTAATGTGTTGCCATGTACACATGCCTAAGTCAAGTGCAGATATATAATCTATATATGTTTGTTTATTTATTCATGTAAATTAGTGTTGTTCTCTTGCCATCTTTATGTATGAGACTTTTAATTAGAAAACAATATAAACCTGCTTCTGATAAAAAAAAAGTTTGTTTTGTACTTTAGTGTTTTAATTTTGTTTAATATTGCCCAGGTTATTTTACTAATAAGTACATGTACCTCTATTAGAAATTGTCATAATATTAATTAATGATGTGATCCAGAAAACTATGGTGTTTTTGTTGATTAATCTGTGGTATAAGAGCCAATCTTAGAAAGTTAATGTTTGATGTTAAATTTATTTAAGTGTTTGTTTCTCATAGCTACCTAGAATATGGTATAGCCTTTTACACCCATTAAGTTAACATGAGATAGAACTTTCCTAACTATATGTGTAAAATAGAGTGTTAATTAAGATGTTAAATTAATAAGTTAGGAAACGGTCTTACTGCTAGCATGGAATGTTAGATATGTTTGCTAATAGGAGCTGGCACACAGTTTTATGACTATGCTTACTGTGCTTAACATGCTTCAATTACAACTGTATGATCAAACTCTTCAATGAAATAAGAGATATAGGCCTTAAACAGAGGTTTTCTTAAACAAGAACTTTTCTTTTCTTTGATATAAATTTTTTTCTCTATTTTTTTTAGGTGAACTGTTTTGCTTTGAATTTTACTAAAACTTTTAAAATGAAGATAATTGTTCTGTGGAATTATTTGAACACGCATCACACTATGAAATAAACTAAAAACTGCACAACTTTGGTAAATTGGGATAAGCTCAGCTACATGTGAAAAGCCCTAAGACTTGCATCTAAATGTATGATATGATGCTATATAAATAAAGTTATTATTATTATTAGATACAAAAGCAAAGTACAGAAAATGAAAATGCAGAGTGTCATTTATTAATGAATAATAATACCAAATGGAATAAGATATAATAGAAAATAAGAATGACATCATTTGCAAATAGTCTTTAGAAAAATCTTAAAGAGAGTTAAGCTTTAAGTCAAGGATTAGAAGTTGTCCTCAGGCAGCTTTTAATCTAGTAATCGATTATGATCGCTTGTGATCAGATGAAATGGTTGTATGTCTGTCGATCTCCTTTTCTGACATCACCATTTCCCTATTCTGAAGTCCTTTTTGTTGTTGTGGATTTTTCTTCCTTAGTTCTTTGGGACATGTGATATTACACACATTTGACTGGCTGGTTGTCTGTATAATAGATACATTTGCTCAAAGTCTTTGATCTTTTAATAACCTCTGAACTCCCTCTTTTCGAAGCTGTAAACTAATTTAGCAATTCCTAGTCCTACAACGTCCATCTGTTTGGAGGTTATAAAGTAATCAATATGGCCAAGGCATCACAGTCCTTTCCTTAGCTTCTACTCATGTAGCGCATATACAAACTCAATTGAAAGAATGATTCAGTCATGTGTCAGAGTATAAAAGAGTCCTCAAGTGACTTATACAGGTGATAGGCATGAAGATGGAGCAGCAATAGCACAGTGTTTCCAGGTGAACAAAGTGTGCTAAGTGATACAATTAGAGTTTAGAAGTTTGGAGTCATGTTTTTGATACATGAGCTTCACGTCTTCAGAATTGTTTGTATAGTTCCATTTTTTGTGTGTGCCAGTGATGGATCTGCCATGCCAGGTGTTATTTCCCGCTGCTTGGCCAGGGAAAACATTGCAGCTGATGTGGATGAGTTCCTCTGGCCTGATCAGGATCTGGCTTGGGCTGCAGAGTGATCTGTTTCATGGCATTTTGCAATTGTTTTGTGTGTATACAATGAGGAAAAACTGTAAACACAATAACTGTGTCATATGCTGTACGTAAATCCCTTGGCGTGGACTTAAAATACTGTATATTAAAAAATATTTAGGGCTGTGAGATTGTTTAAAAAAGAATTTTTTCAAGTAATTTCAGAATTTATTAAGTTTCATGTTTTATTATATTCACATGTAAAATACAACTGGTTTGCTAAGATTATTCTAACAAATAGCCTAATATTAAAAATTAAAAATTTCTAAGTGGGCATGCCTTCTTCATGATGATAAAATCAATCTACATTTTTGACAGCAAACAAACTAAAATAATGGTATTTTTATAAAAATGTTAATGTACAGTTACAATTTCCTAGATGAACTGAAAAAATAAATAAATATGAAAAGAAGATGTTGCATTTGCAAAAGTTTGGGCACCCTACTAAGTGAGTACTTAGTAAACAGCCCCTTTGGCAAAAATCACAGCTTTTAAACATTTTTTCATTTCATCAGATAAACTGTAACATCAACATTTCATAAAATAACCATTGTCTTTGTTCAAATTTATTTTTTACAATTTTTTTACTTCAAATGTCAACAAATAATAATAATACATTTTATTGATAAAGAACCTTTTGCATGCCCAAGGCACTTAATTTGGCCAGTAGTGTTCAAACTTTTTCATGGAACATTTATCAATCTATTGTCCACGCACTTGGCAGTAGGAGGCATGGATTGATTCGATAGCACCTGGGAAACCACTCGCCGCCAGGGAATGGTGGGGTATTAACTTTCTCCCTCTGCTTCCTCATAGAAAGAAAGACCTTCCTGCACCATAGGCCTGGATTGACCGCGTGCGATACTTCCGCCCTTCCTCCGCCATCTTGCCCTGACGTCATCCTTCCCATCCTCCCTTGCGGTCCTTCCCGACATTCCTCCACTTCCGGCTCCTCCCCAATAAAATGGCGCGACGCCAGGAGTCGGCGTCGCGATTATGAACTGTTTTGTTTTAATTTTGACCGTTTTTGTTGTGTACAATATACGGGGCGGAAAACCCCAACCCTTGCTACTGTCTCCTCGGTCCTTTACAAGTGGCGTAGCGGCAGGATAGAGATCCCGGAATGACGGAGGGACAGGACCTGAACACCGTGCTGCAGGGAATGAACGCCCAGCTCCAGGCCCTGCAGCAAGCGCAAGCCGCTACCACCCGGGAGCTGGAGGCCACGAAGGCCAGGTTAGTGGAAGCCCAGCGGCGAGACCAGACCCGCCCAGGCAGCCGCCTCCTATGTCCGATGGGCCCGCCGGAGGGCGTCGATGCCTACCTGGGCATGTTTGAGAGGACGGCCACCCGGAGCGAAGTGGCAGCGGTCAGTGGCGTCCATCTTGGCGCCATACCTGAAGGACCACGCTGCGGGCCTATTATGACCTCCCTGAGGAGGAGGCGCTAATTACGACCTCCTCAAGCCCGAAATACTGGCCCGCTACGGCATTAGCCGGGCCAGCAGGCGGCGAATGGCGGAACTGGGTCTTTGACCCGAAAAGCCCTTCGCCCCAGGCGTTGAGTTCTGGGGCAAGATGGGCGCTGGCTACGCCAGAGAGCCCGGCAGGCGGAAAGTGGTCGGCGGGTGGCCTGTGAAGGCCTGGTCAATCGATGCCCAGTTCCCTCGCCCAGCAGGTCGGGGACACGCCTATCAGAACATGTCGGGCCTCCTCGACGTCTTGGAGCGTCAGTTGGCGGTCCTCCGACTTGGGGGGTCAGAAAAGCCTGCTCGCGGGAACCGGCAGGGGCGGGCGGCCACCCGAGCCCCTCGCGCTGCAGAAGCGCCAGCCAGAGCCAGAGAGAGGTCGGGTCCGCCGCGCTGTTTCAAGTGTGGCGAGACCGGCCACCTGCTGCCAAACTGCCCCATCACAATCGCCCCGGAGCCTATGGACTGCAGCTGGACATCATCGGAGAGGTATTGTACCCGCGCATCCCTTGGCGAGTCGACACGGGAGTGGTGTTGCTAAATGGGCACGCCGTGGTGGCTTTGTTTGATTCCGGCAGCAACATTACCATTGTTGCTCGCCGTTTCGTCTTACCGCAACAGTGGTTAAAACAGCACTTGTTGGTTACCTGTGTGCATGGGGGGACTAGGTCATATCGTTCCGCTCACTGCTATGTTACCTGGAAGGGGAACCAATCAAATGGCGGTCGCTGTGTACCTGACCCCCTTCCCAGTGATTCTGGGACAAGACTGGTCTAAAAGAATCAGCGGTAAGCCATTCGCGCTCCGGGGCCTCGTTGGATCTTGTCATGAGGGGAAAAGGCACCCCTCCGCGGCCTCCACGCCGTGCACAAGGGCAGGCCCTATGGGCTGGTGTCTCGGGGACCTTTCGTGGCTACGGACCTTGACCGGAAGATTCCGCGGAGAAGGGACTAGCCAGGAACTCTTCCCGGGCCCAGGCCCCAAGACCCTCGGCGGCCTGGACCATCAATTTCGGTCCACGCCGCCTCCTTTAAGAGGGAGCAGTGGAATGATGACTCCCTGCGCTTTGCCCGGAATGCGATCGTTCTGCCTAACAGCTGAACAGCGGACGGATCCACACCGCGGGAGCCCTTCTTTGTCCTTGAGAATGATCTGTTGTACCGGTGGCTACCCATGAGGGCGAGGTCGGAAGTTGTTGCTAATTCAGCGTACCTTCCGGCGGGAGATATGCGAGTTGGCACATGCTCACCTCCTAGGCCACCTCGGGGCGAAAAACACTGGAAGGATTAAGCTCCGCTTTTACTGGCCTGGGATCAATGAGGAGGTCCGGCGGTTCTGTCAATCCTGTCCGAGTGCCAGACCCGCCAGATTCCTAGGAGGGACCGTGCTCCTCTAGTCCCTATTCCCCTCGTGGACATCCCCTTTGAAAGGATAGGGGTCGATTTGGTGGGACCCTGGAGCCCTCAACCCGTGGCCACAAGTATATCCTAGTCATGGTGGACTATGCCACCCGGTACCCAGAGGCGGTTCCCCTGCGCTCGCTAATACTAAAAGCATCGCACGGGAACTGGTTAACTTTTTTCACGCGTGGGCATACCCAAGGAGGTCCTCACGGACCAGGGTCGCCCTTCACTTCGGATACGTTCAAGGAGGTAGCCAAATTACTGCAGATAAAGCACCTGAAAGCGTCAGTCTATCACCCGCAAACTGGCGGGTTGGTGAGCGATTTAATCAGGCGCTTAAGCAGATGCTCCGCAAGGTAGTCAGCGGACGGCAGGAACTGGGACCAGCTCCTCCCGCCGTGCTTTTGCCTACGGGAGGTACCCCAGGCCTCTACAGGCTTCTCCCCTTTTGAATTACTATACGGGCGACAACCCGGGGAATCCTCGACATCCTAAAGAAGGCTGGGAGGCGAGGCTCTTCCCTCCTCTAACATTTTGAGTGCGTGAGCAACTGCGCGACCGACTCACAAAGATCAGGCCCCTCCTAAAAGAGCACGTGACTCGTGCGCAAGCAGCGCAGGCCGGTGTTACAACCGCAACTCCGTCCTCAGGGAGTTCCGCCCGGGGACCGAGTTATGGTGCTCGTCCGACCTCCCACTTTCGAAGCTGCTCGCTCACTGGCAAGGGCCTTACGAGGTTAAGGAGAAAAGGACTGTCGACTATTTGGTGAAACAGCCCAATGCGTCGACCGAAAGTGAAGGATCTATCATCAACCTGTTAAAGCCCTGGAGATAGAGAGGAGCTCCCAGCTCCGTAGGTCACTCTCCCTTTTACAAGCACAACTGCCCTTAACCTCGGCGAAGAGCTGACCCCCAAGCAGCGGCAGGAGTTAGCCCAAACACTCCGAGCCATCCCGAGGTAGTGGCGAGTCACCCGGCGGACCGCTGATTGAGCACGCGATATAGTCACGGGCCGGGTGTCGTCCGGGAGAGGCCCTACCGACTCCGGAGGCAAAGCAGCGCAGAGGTCGAACTGGAGGTGAAGCGTATGTTGGACATGGACATAATTGAAGAGAGCCATAGTCCCTGGTCCAGCCCTATTGTCCTCGTCTCCAAGCCAGGCGGCTCCTGGAGGTTCTGTAATGACTTTAGGCGTCTGAATCAGATCTCCAAGTTCGATGCCTACCCCATGCCCGCATTGGCGACCTCCTTGGCGGCTGGAGTGCGGCTCGATATCTGACTACCCTTGACATGACAAAGGGTATTGGCAAATTCCTTTAACGGCATCCGCAAAGGAGAAAGCGGCCTTTAGCACCCCTAGCGGGCACTGGCAGTACAAGGTCCTCCCATTTGGGCTGCACGGGGCCCGGCGACCTTCCAGCGTCTGGTAGATAGAGTGCTGAAGCCCCACCAGTCCTATAGCGCCGCTACCTGGATGGCGTTGTCATCTATTCCGGCACCTGGGAGGAGCATCTACTGCAGGTCGCAGCTGTCCTCCGAACACTGGCTAAAGCCGGCCTCCGCATAAACCCCGGAAGTGTTTTTGGATTAAAGGAGGCCAAATATTTAGGCTACCTCGTGGGACAAGGACAGGTGCGGCCACAGAGCTCAAAGTTAAAGACATCTTAGAATGGCCCCGTCCGAGTACCAAGAAACAGGTGCAGGCTTTCTTGGGGCTTGCGGGTTACTCCCGCCGGTTTGTTCCCGTTTCTCGAAGAGCAGCACCCTTGACTGACCTGACAAAAGGCGCCCCTATACGTGGTGTGGACCGACAAAGCAGAACAGCGTTCAGTGACCTAAAGAAGGCCCTAACGTCGGCACCTGTGTTACGGACGCCCGATTTTGGGCTCCGTTTATTCTCCAGACCGGCGCGGACACAGGCCTGGGTGCCGTGCTGAGCCAAAGCGTCGATGGTGTCGAGCACCCTGTGATGTACCTTAGCGGAAACTGATGGACCGGGGACCGGTGCGCGGCAGTGGAGAGGGAGGCCTTGGCCATTAAGTGGGCAGTGACCCACCTCCGTACTACCTGCTGGGTGCGAATTCGCTCTGGTGACTGATCACGCTGCACTTCAGTGGATGTCCCTACACAAAGAGTGAATCCGCGGGTCACCAGGTGGTTCCTGGACTTACAGCCGTATAAGTTCACTGTCACTTATCGGCGGGCACCCTTCAGGCCAATGCCGATGCCCTCTCTCGTATTCACGACCTCTCGGATAGGTCCGCCCGACCTGACGGTCCTGGGCTAAGGGGGATGGTCACGCGCAGAGTAGGAGGCAGCGGATTGATTCGATAGCACCTGGGAAACCACTCGCCGCCAGGGAATGGTGGGGTATTAACTTTCTCCCTCTGCTTCCTCATAGAAAGAAAGACCTTCCTGCACCATAGGCCTGGATTGACCGCAGTGCGATACTTCCGCCCTTCCTCCGCCATCTTGCCCTGGCGTCATCCTTCCCATCCTCCCTTGCGGTCCTTCCCGACATTCCTCCACTTCGGCTCCTCCCCAATAAAATGGCCGCGCCAGGAGTCGGCGCGCATATGAACTGTTTTGTTTGTAATTTTGACCCGCTTTTTTTGATTGTGTGTACAATATACGGGGCCGGAAAACCCCAACCCTTGCTACTGTCTCCTCGGTCCTTTACACTATCTATGCTCAAGTGTTGATCTTTGATGGCTCATGAGACTTAAAAGAGATTCTTATTTATGTTTCATTTAAAGATCTACTTTATCGCTGATGTTTCTCCTAAAATACCTTACGAGAAATAGCTTTAGACAAAAAGGATACATGAGATACAACAGAAACGATTGTGCCTTGACAAGTGTGCTATGTTTTGTAAGATCTCTTTTTAGTTTTCTTTTAATCTCTTTCAAGACTTTATATTTTTTTATTTATTATTGGACTGATGTCTTTACCCAAGATGACTTACAACCTTTGAGAAATGGCCGGTTATACAGTATTTCTTTTTCTTCATTTGGAGCAGAGGCAGTTCAAGTGACTTGCTCATGGCAACACAGTGTCAGCAGTGGGATCTGAACTCAACGCTTCAGGGTTTGAGGTCCTAAGTCTTAAGTACTATGCCACAACATCTGCCATCTTCCAGAATTAGCATAATCTAATTGGAACTCAGCAATATGAATTAGAACAACTAATGCAGTGGAACCCGAACTAATCTCCCCCGTAAGATTGTATGTAAATATAATTAATCCATTCAGACCCGTCTAACTGTATGTAAATATATATATTTTTTAAAGATTTTTAAGTGAAAAAAGAGTGAATTATACCATAGAATGCACAGTGTAATAGTAAACTAAATGTAAAAACATTGAATAACACTGATAAAACCTTGAAACAAGAAAACTAACATTGCAAGATTTCACGCTACAGCCTTATGAACCGCTCTCTGTAAACACTTTTTTTAATGAGTGTTAAGCACAGGAAAAAAAATGAAAATTTGAAAAATCCTTAATTTATACAAAAACTAACCATAAACAACCAAGAAAACTAATCTTGCAGCAAATCGCCATGAATCTTCCTGGCTTTCTCGCATAACATCGCCTCGCTTATGCTATCCCCTGCAAGTTGCTTCTTATTCAACCACACTAGCAACAGTTTTGTCCACCTTTTCCAGCACTTGAGGCCTCTGCTTGGTTAACACTGTAACTCCTTTTGCAACATCAGCTGCTTTAATAGCCTCTTTCTGCATTAGAATAGTCAAAATCGTAGAATTTGACTTCTTAAACTCGGTGGCAAGATCAGTAACATGAACGCCATGCTCATACTTTTCAAAAATTTCTTTCTTTAATTTGATTTCAGTTTTCTTCAAACCTTTCTTCTCACCAACACTACCACTCTTCACTTGCTTAGAGGCCATGGTTAATTGCAAAATTAATGCAAAAGTACACAAAATAGAGCACAAAGAGTTCACAGCGAATGCACTGAACACGTGTGGAAATCATCAGCGTACGAACCAGAAGGGAAACTGGCTTGTTCAACACCCGTGTGTGTGGTCGTGGAACAGATGCAAAAGTTTGGCTAACTTTTTGTATGTGATTTCTATGTGTTCCGAGACGTTCGTGACCCGAGGTTCCACTGTAGTATTATTTAGAAGCAAAATCTAGAGTTGTATAATAATAGTAAAGTGTGTTATTATCACCTACAACTGTCCATATGTTTCACCATATATTACTAAGTACACAATGGAAATACTTTCAAATTGAAATTTCAAATAAAAAAAAAGTCAAGACACTATTTGGAAAATTTTAGCCCATGTATGACTTTGTTGTGACCTCAGCTGAAACTTAAAAGGAGACACTCAGAATAAAAATCTGAGAAGCATTAGACAAAAGAAAATGTCTCCATTTTATTTCTTTCTGATCTCATTGTTGTTTAGGAGAAACCAAACAGAC
>NW_024377147.1:0-1000 GCF_016835505.1 Polypterus senegalus | reverse complement strand
GGCAGTTGGCACAGCCTTTCATTGTGGCCTCCCAGCTGGACAAAGCATCAGCCTTCACCCCAGTTGTGACGCCACTACATCCGGTATGACGTTCACAATATACAGTATATATAAATATTCATCTGAGGTGTCCTTCATCCATGGAGAGACTGGTGTTGTCAGTCCACTTCTCTTCTCAAATGTTCACTTTGTTCTTCTCTTTGTGTCTACAGTTGATTCCTTTCTTTATGGTTCCTGCACAAGGAAATTGGTAAGAAAAGATTTTTCTTCTTTGTATTAAAATGCAAAATAAAACTGTTAAAGATTTAAATGGAGGGAGAGAGTTTAGTAATTCAAGGGACACAATAAGAACGTGAAACATTAGTGCTAGAAATGACAAGTCCAAGTAGAGGCTCTTTGCTAAGAAACATTCTGGAGTCTAAGGATGCTTTCCTGATAATATTATTATGAATATGATTTGTATTGATTCCATGTCTGAGAGTGAATCAGTATTTTATAAGAACTGTTTGAACGTTCTTAGCTCACACACACCCTGAGGTGCCCACTGTGCTGTCCTCTCGTATCTTATTTACGCCACTCAGTAAGGTGCCTTGTGTTTTCTTCTCATCTTCTTCTTTTATTTTAGTCCACTCTTCTTATCGTTGGTCCATCAGTTTGAGGGTCCTGGGGCTCAGACCCTACCTCAGTAGTACTGGACACAACACAAGAGTCCTCCTTATCCTTTGTTTGCTGTTGTTTTTATTCTAAAGCTCCGTCTGCTCCACTCAGTCTGATTATTAAACATTTGGATTTCTGTCCTCACATTTGGATTCACCACATTATTTTAACTGTGAACCCCTAAGAGTGAGCAGGACCCCGTGAAGTGGGCATCACATGTCACCTGATAGAAGTTCAGTCCTCCACTGTAACTCTGATTTCTCAGTTCACACAGCAGTTTGTTTCTGGTCACCGACACTCAGACAGTTGGCACTGAGGAGCCATTTGAACTGACAATGGAGAA
>NW_024377146.1:0-3233 GCF_016835505.1 Polypterus senegalus | reverse complement strand
ATGGGGAAAATCAGTGAGATGGTTCAAGTGCTTTAACAGTTGACTCACATTCTTACCATGGCGAATATTTAAATGTAGAGTATTCACTTTACAGTGTAACTAAGTAACTAACATAGTAGGAATCATTTGAACTGTTACGGTTTTTTCCACCAGAAACTGTTCAAAACTTATTCGTAAACTAGGCCGATTCAAGTGTTTCACACATAGCGTTCAGACCATAGTTTCATCCACTCATTTTGGCCCAATGAGCAATGGTTTCAAGATGTCCAATGCACTTCAAATTTTGGGACCATCCACAGTTCTTACCAAAGGGACAATATTTAAACTGTTAAGATATTTTCACTTTCACAGGTGAACTTAAATCTTAATCATAAGGCTTCAGGTAAAATCACTTTTTACACTGTTTAGGTTGTTTTCCACAGAACTTAACTGTTCTAAATGGAATGATTTCAGTGGCAAACATGCAGTTACATTGTTTCCACTGTTGGCCAACATCATTTTCAAAATGAGTTGATTTCTCATTTCGAAAACAGTTGGACCATGAGTTTAACCTAGGTTGGAATCACATGAACGCTTCAAGATTTGTCTTCAGACTTAATGGTAACTAATTCAGTTAACGCTGTTTCGGGCCTGAAAATCACTTTTGTAAACATGTGACGTTGTTTTCCACCAGGAAACTGTTCAAACAGTTCAACTTGATAATAAGCGTAGTTGTCTAATCAAGCTGGTTTACAACATGAGTTGACCATTTAGTTTCAACCACTTCAGTTTTGGCCCAACAGTTCAATTCAAAAGGTATAGATTTCAATGCTTACAAAAGTTGGAAACCTCCAAACAGTTCTTAACCATAATGGTACTGAGAATTCATATTTACTGAATTTACCAGAATTTTATACTTTCCAAGTTAACTTGAGTAACTTGAATTAGAATCATTTTCATGCCTAAATCAGTTTTTCATGTTACACAGTGAGGCTTGATTTTCCCCAGGAAACTGTTCAGCAAATCAATTCTTGGACTAAAATGAGATGGTTTCCAAGTGTTTCAAACATGCAGTTCAGATCATTGATTTTTCCATTAGTTTGGAATCAATTGAATCAATGGATTTCATCATAGTTATGACTTAAGTGCACTTGAAAAACAGTTGAAACCTTCCAAAGTCTTAAAACCATATGGGTACGGGTCACTTTTAGAACTAGTTTACCGATATTTTCTCTTTCCAGAGTTAATTGAAGGTAACTTGAATTCAGATAGCCTTAGGTCTGAAATCGACTTTGTTCACATGTTGTGCCTATGTCACAGGAACTTTCAAAACATTCATTTCTGTAAAAATTAACGTGGAATTTCAATGGTTTCAAACATGAGATTAGACTCATTGATTTATCCATGTTTTCCATTTCATTTCCAAGGTAGTTTCAAAAGTGATAGAGATGTTCAAGTCCTTTGAAAAGTTGGAAACCATCCAAACAGTTCTTAACCATAGGTACTCGGGAATTCATATTTAAACTGCTTTTAAACCAGGTATTTTACTTTCCACAGAGTTAGACTTGAAGGTAACTTGAAGTTTCAGCATAGCTGTTCAGGGCCTAAAATCACTTTGTGTACAATGTGTGACGGTTGTTTTCCACCAGAACTTTCAAAACACTTCATTCTTCGAAAACTATGGCTTAAGATGTGTTTCAAGTGGTTCACATACATAGCAGTTAGACTCATTGAGTTTCTTTCCACTTCAGTTTTGGCCAATGCAAGTCAATGAGGATTTCAAAAGTGAGTATGAGATGTTAAGTCACTTTGAAAAAGTTGGGAAACCATCCAAACAGTTCTTAACCTTAAGGGTACTGGGATTTCATCATTTAAACTGCTTTTACAGAGTATTTTCACTTTCCACAGAGTTAGACTTGAAGGTAATCTTGAATTCAGCATACACGTTCAGGGCCTGAAAATCACTTTGTGTACATATGTTGACAGTTATTTCACCAGGAAACTATTCAAAACCTTCATTTCTGTGAATAACTATGGCAGATGTGTTCAAGTGGTTTCAACATAGCAGTTCAGACTCATTGAGTTTCTTTCCCACTTCAGTTTGGCCCAATGCAAGTCAATTGGGATTTCAAAATAGTATGAGATGTTCAAGTGCACTTTGAAACATGTTGGGAAACCATCCAAATAGTTCTTAACCATAAGGGTACTGGGGAATTCATCATTTAGAACTGCTTTTACCAGAGTATTTTCACTTTCCACAGAGTTAGACTTGAAGGTAACTTGAATTCAGCATAACGTGTTTCAGGGCCTGAAAATCACTTTGTGTACACATGTGTGACGGCTTGTTTTCCACCAGGAAATTGTTCAAAACACTTCAATTCTGTGAAAAACTATGGCGCAGATGTGTTTCAAGTGGTTTCACAACATAGCAGTTCAGACTCATTGAGTTTCTTTCCACTTCAGTTTTGGCCCAATGCAAGTCAATGGGGATTTCAAAAAGTGAGTATGAGATGTTCAAGTTCACTTTGAAAACAGTTGGGAAACCATCCAAACAGTTCTTAACCATAAGGGTACTGGGAATTCATCATTTAGAACTGCTTTACCAGAGTATTTTCACTTTCCACAGAGTTAGACTTGAAGGTAACTTGAATTCAGCATAACGTGTTTCAGGGCCTGAAAATCACTTTGTGTACACATGTGTGACGGCTTGTTTTCCACCAGGAAACTGTTCAAAACACTTCATTTCTGTGAAAAACTATGGCGCAGATGTGTTTCAAGTGGTTTCACAACATAGCAGTTCAGACTCATTGAGTTTCATTCCACTTCAGTTTTGGCCCAATGCAAGTCAAAGGGATTTCAAAAGTTGAGTTTGAGATGTTCAAGTGCACTTTGAAAACAGTTGGGAAACCATCCAAACAGTTCTTAACCATAAGGGTACTGAGGAATTCATTATTTAGAACTGCTTTTACCAGAGTATTTTCACTTTCCACAGAGTTAGACTTGAAGGTAACTTGAATTCAGCATAACGTGTTTCAGGGCCTGAAAATCACTTTATGTACACATGTGTGACGGCTTGTTTTCCACCAGGAAACTGTTCAAAACACTTCAATTCTGTGAAAAACTATGGCGAAGATGTGTTTCAAGTGGTTTCACAACATAGCAGTTTAGACTCAGATTTCTTTCCATTTCGTTTTGGGCCCCAAATGGCCAATGGGATTTAAAAAAAGGAAATGAGATGTTCAAGTGCACTTTGA